>NC_057807.1:327572151-327728285 GCF_018294505.1 Triticum aestivum | reverse complement strand
TTTCTAGAGGCCAAAAGATTCAGTTCACCTTTCTAGGTATTTCAGTTTCAGGCTTGCATTATTTCTAGAGGCCCAAAGATTCAGTTCACCTTTCTAGGTATTTAAGTTTCAGGCTTGCATTATTTCTAGAGGCCCAAAGATTCAGTTCACCTTTCTAGGTATTTAAGTTTCAGGCTTGCATTATTTCTAGAGGCCCAAAGATTCAGTTCACCTTTCTAGGTATTTTAGTTATAGGCTTGCATTATTTATAGAGGCCAAAAGATTAAGTTCCCAGTCGGCGGCAAGCGGCCCTGCTACCCATGCCGGTGTCGACCTCAACTCGCAAGGGCCGGCATTGGAGGGGTTCCCGGGGCTTGGGCTCTATAGAGCCTTCCTCTAGAGCGACGATGGCGAGCTCCTCCCTTGGTGCGTGAGGGGCTCCCGGCTCCCTCCCTATCGTGAACAACTTCCGTGATGAGTTAGCTCATTCTTTGTTTCATGAAGTGTATTTTTATTTTGTGAAGCTTGATTGACGACTTGTATGTTTAAGTGGGATATCTCATTTGTATGGACAAAGTAAAAATTATCATGTTTTGCATGCTTGATTGTATAGGTGGTTCGTTTATGTCAATTGTGAGCGGGAGGAGGCCACAGAAGAGCCGGCCACACCAAGAGGGTGCTTGGATCCAAGGGACTTATTTTTGTCTGACTAAAAATAGGGTCCAAAGTAGTCAAACGATTGAGATAGAGCATTTATTGTCAATCTAACCCTGCCATCCATACACCTCTTTGGTTTAGAGTTAGTTCAGGGTTAGAATCTAACTCTAACATCTAACTGAGTTAGAGTTCTCCTCGTCTCGGTTCATCGCCATCATACTTTCCCCATTCCTGTGTTTTCAGTATCCTTCGAATCAAAGAGGCCCTTTTTTCAGGAAAAATCAAAGAGGCCCTTAGACTGGTTTAGGTCCGATCATTTTTTATAAACGTGTTATGTCCAAAATTAAATGAACATGCTCCGGTTTCCATGAAAATAATCCGGTTTCATGTCATAATTCATTGATTTATTTATTCTTCTGTGGGGGGTTTGCATGTAATTCGTGAGGTCTGAAATGTAAAGTACCCCGGCATATGCTCCGAGTCGTGCATGCACTACGACCCAGATGCTCTATGTCCCACATGTCGGCGAATGGGAGCACGTGGAAATAGCCTATGAGTACATATAGGAGGACAAATGCGTGAAAAATATGTACTATGAAGCGTAGCCGCGGTTCGAAAAGTAGACCTAAAGTGATGACAGCTATAGGTCGCATGCGCCCAACTAGTGGTACTAGACATACGACTAATTTTTCCCTCAAAAAAAAAGAGGTACAAGTGCTCAGTACTCCTATTCTATAAACACGAGCCCCGTCTGACAATAGCGTCCATGCTATAGCTAGCCATCCTCCCTCGTTTCTCTCTTCTACTCTCTAAGAGCATGGTTAATAATATAGCCAGCTGTTGGCTATATGATGTTGCCATGTCACATATAGTCAAGTTTATAGCCAACAAGTACAATAGCTAGATATAAATATGTACTGTACTACTTTGTTGATACATGGCCCATTCCACTCTCTCACAAAGTACCTAGGAGCACGTGCTGCAGCCGGCTGTTAACTAGTAGCCCGCTTCTCTTCTCTCTCCTCTTCTCTCTCTTCCAAGTAAGCAAGAACATAATATTTAATGTCTTACAGCCCGCCTACATCACCTTATTGTACTTGCTCTGAACTCGGCCGACGCCTGGTGGGTGGGGTGGATTTGCTCAACTGCGGTCCCACCTCACAGTGAAAACCTTACGACTGGAATAAAAAATGCCATATACTCCCTCCATTCATAAATATAAGCCTTTTTAGATACTACTTCAAATGGAATACAGCATACAGATGTATGAAGACATAGTTTAGAGTGTAGATTCACTCATTTTGCTCTATATGTAGTAGTCACTTGCTGGATTCTTTAGAAAGACTTATATTTGGGAACGGAGGGAGTACTATACTAATAAAACATTAAGGCCACGAGGCGATGCAGTGCTGGTTACAGGAGGCAAGAAGAAGAGATGCATCCATCGACGATGTCCACCTCCTCGACTCAGGGCACCGGCCCACCGAACGGCGCCTAAGTAGCAGCGGCTTTCGTGGCCAGGTCGACGTGCTTCTGAACAATGGCGTCCAAAGATTCCAGCCGCTGGAAGAAGGCCAACGTCTTTCTGTCCTCGCTTGCCTTGTAGTGGCCTATGTAGACGATTTCCTCGTAGACATGGATGTGCAGGTCGACGGTTTCTTGCATGGCGAGGCGCTGCGCGGCGAGCGCGGCCTCGAGGTGCACATTCTTCATCGCGACCTCCGGCACCTGCAGGGCCACCAGCGCTTGAAAGAGTTCGTCACCATGTAGGCCGATGAGGGTGGTAGGCAATGAGGAGCCTGGGCGCGCGGGCTGGAGCAGTACGGCAAGGTCGTCCTTGCGCTTCTTGATGGCGGTGAACTTGCGGATGGAGTTGACCATCATGACGTCCATGCAAGAGGCGAAGCCGGCGTCGGCGAGGGCTACGATGCCTGCGGTCGCCAACACCGTCTGGAAACGCTGCATGGTGCGGGGCCGCAGGCCGGCGCCTTGGATGATTTGGCACAGCCGACTGCCGCTCGCGTCCATCGCCTCCATAGGTGCTTGTGGCTTCTGGTCACTTGGTCTTGGATTGGAGTGAGCAGTGTTGCGCAGAGACTTGGGAGTAGATGGATTGGAGTGGTGGGGCGCCTTTAATATATGAGAGTCCAAACTTTGTTGCATTCACATCGTGCTGGCTCTAGTCTGCTTCTCCAATTAATTCCCTCTGCATGTAACTAAGGATGCATCATTGACCATTCAACATCTCGGGAACCGCTACCCTCTTCCTCCTTGGCATTCAAGCACCTATGGACCCGTCGACGACGAGGTGCCTATGGTGACTTTGTAAATGTCAAGATGATAGTGTCGTGCGTGTGTGCGTTCATAGGGGTGAGTGTATGCGCGTGTATATGAGCGCTTGCGTCTGTACTGTGTCAAAAAAACGTAAATGCGTGTCAAAAAGAGACTAGTCAGTATACTCAATATTGTGCACCTCGGAGAGGAAAATGATAGAACTAGTACGTATTTATTTACGGTGCAGATTCACTCATTTGCTCCATATGTACTTCGTCTCGGTGTAGTCTAGTCACTTGTTGAAATCTCTAGAAGGGCAAATACTCCTTTCTGGTTACAGGGCTATACTAGCAAGTAGTTGTACGTACTAGTACAATAGTGGGCTCATATAGCAATTTTGTCTCATGCAAGAGCCTGGCTATATGCATGCTCCAATGTTCGCAACTGCAACGTTTGGTTTGCGCTTGGCTCTTTGCCTCTTTGAGAAGACGAACAATGATGTTACTACTACTGCTTCTACAGTGTCGAATCCACTGCTGCATGTCCGTCCACCGCGAGCGGGACGGATAGCTTGTTGTGGAAGTACTACTACTAAGCAAAAGCATGTCCTCGTTTGCGAGCAATCACGCGCATGGGCGAGGGAGAAGGCGTGTAGTAAAATCAAGCTTCTCCTCGTTCTACGAGTTGACGCGACACATCATAGCACTCGCCCCACATGCTTGCCTCTAAACTTGGCTGAAAGACCCCAGTGTACAATATATTTGCTGCAATCTCTAACATTTACCCACCACAAATTAAAATATATGTGGCCGTCTGATCCAGAGGCCGGGGAGTCCCCCCTTTTCAAAAAAAACAAATTAAAATATATATTTCTGCCTTGACCAAATGAGCGTGCGAACTACAATCACCAGGGTGACAGGTAGGGCCAGAAGACTATTTTAATTTAAAAAAAACTTCGAGACGGCCACATAGCATGGAGCCGACCCCAACGATTTTAAGCTTACAGGCACGGTACATGCTATCTAGACTACTCTATACATGAAACTGCCACACGAGCGTCCGGGCTGCACTTGGCTCTTCGCCTCTTCGGGAAGTCGAACAATGATGGTGTACTACTGCACTGGAGGAGTACTACAGTACGCTTCTGGACATCTGGCACCGATTGAACTGCTGCATGTCCACCGCGTGCGGGAGGGAGAGCATGTAGTGAAAGCTTCTCCTAGTCTTGCCAGCCACCACGCTCATGGGCGAGGGAGGGACGCTCCTGTCTTTGCGTGTATGACAGGTGGGCCCGACAGTGTGTGGCCAACCTGTCATACAGCCAAAGGCAGGTGCAGTTAAGTCCGCGAGGGAGAGGATAATCAAACTTCTCGTTGATGTACGAGTTGACACGACACATCAAAGCACTGCACTCGATATATTTCAATAATTTGCGTTTACCGATGCATTAATTACAACGCATGCATGCATGCCGTGACTCTTCTTTTGATAGTACTTGCATGTGTTGATTTAATGCACCTTGAAGGATGGTTGTGCACGAGGAGGGCGAGATCATGCAGACCGAACAGGAACAGGACCCGATGATGGAGCTCTCTAAGGTCTCGATGGACCTCACCGTGCTCCACTGCCCCTTGTGCCTCCGCCCCTTGACGCCTCCAGTGTATGAGGTTCGAATACACCTCGTCCGTTCGGCTGATTGAGCAAGGTGCAGGTTTTTTGATTGATGTGTTGTTGGATTGATTTCTGCAGTGCAAGGGAGGGCACCTATCCTGCACGGACTGCCGCGTCGAGCGCCCCGAGAACCAGCGGCAGTGCCAGAAGTGCGAGCGCGGCGGTGGCTTTGACGTGCGGAACTCGGCGGTGGACTCCGTCCTTTCATCGATGAGGGTGGAGTGCCCGCACGAAGGCTGTGGGCTCTACGTCACATACCACAAGCTCGCCGATCACCAGAGCATGTGTTCACTCGCGCCCTGCAAATGCCCCGTGCCCATCTGCGGCTACGAAGGCCCGCCGCCGGCGCTCTACCACCACATCAGCACCGCGCATCCCATGCCCGTGCACAGGATCCAGTACAGCAAGGTGCTCCAGCTACAAGTGCCACTGTCGGAGCCACGGCTCTTGTTGTTCGCGGAGGAGGACCGCCGCGCGTTTTTCTTGGTCGGCGCATGCTCGACGTCGGCGCGCCTATCGCCGTGTCAGTCGTCTGCATCAGAGCGGGGGCGTGCCCACTGCTGCACTACTTGGCCAAGCTGTAGGTGAACGGCCCGCTGAGGGAGCCGAAAGGCATGACCGACACCGTCAAGGTGGAAATGGAGGTGACAAGTAGCAAGGATCCCGGCGACGTCGACGTGCAGGAGCTGACCTTCTTGACAGTTCCGCCCAAGCTGCTGGCCGGGGCTAAGCTTGTGTCCCTCCACATTCAGATTGACGAGCTCACATCCTAAATGTTTTGACAGTGCCTTCTGTTTATCTTAGTAATATGCTAATATAGGGATTACCTTGGTCTACTTTAGCTTAAGAAATGGTGGGTTTTGGTGGCGCTGCAGCAATTACTTCGACATCAGATCAGTAATTTCCAACAGTCGAACAGATATTTTGTGTCTGTTGGATATAAAGTTCCTTTGGGTAAGAGTACTACTTGTCATCAAAATGGATAAAAGGAGATGTATGTAGACATATTTTAGTTCTAGACACGTTGAGGGAGTTCCGAACTAGGGGGTGTCCGGATAGCCGAACTATCATCATTGGCCAGACTCCAAGACTATGAAGATACAAGATTGAAGACTTCGTCCCGTGTCCGGATGGGACTTTCCTTGGCGTGGAAGGCAAGCTTGGCGATACGGATATGTAGATTTCCTACCATTGTAACCGACTCTGTGTAACCCTAGCCCTCTCCGGTGTCTATATAAACCGGATGGCTTTAGTCCATAGGACGAACAACAATCATACCATAGGCTAGCTTCTAGGGTTTAGCCTCCTTGATCTCGTGGTAGATCCACTCTTGTAACACACATCATCAATATTAATCAAGCAGGGCGTAGGGTTTTACCTCCATCAAGAGGGCCCGAACCTGGGTAAAACATCGTGTCCCTTGTCTCCTGTTACCATCCGCCTAGACGCACAGTTCGGGACCCCCTACCCGAGATCCGCCGGTTTTGACACCGACATTGGTGCTTTCATTGAGAGTTCCTCTGTGTCGTCACCGATAGGCTCGATGGCTTCTTCGACCATCATCAACGACGCAGTCCAGGGTGAGACCTTTCTCCCCGGACAGATCTTCATATTCGGCGGCTTTGCACTGCGGGCCAATTCGCTTGGCCATCTGGAGCAGATCGAAAGCTACGCCCCTGGCCGTCAGGTCAGATTTGGAAGTTTGAACTTCACGGCTGACATCCGCGGGGACTTGATCCTCGATGGATTCGAGCCACAGCCGAGCGTGCCGCACTGTCACGGCGAGCATGATTTAGCTCTGCAGCCGGACAGTACCCTGGAGGCCGCACTCGAACCCGCTTCGATCTTCAACTCGGAGCCAGCTGCGCAGATCAAGGACGGATGGCTAGACACCGCCTCGGGCGCTTTAACCTCTACGGCGATAGAGCCGAACACTGACCTTGTCCCTCATAAAGGTCGTGACTCCGAGGTGCCGGACTCCTTGCCGGACTCCGAACCTCCCGCGCCCCCTCCGATCGAATCCGATTGGGCGTCGATCATGGAGTTCACCGCAGCGGACATCTTTCAACACTCACCTTTGGGCGACATCTTGAGTTCGCTAAAATATCTCTCGTTATCAGGAGAGCCCTGGCCAGACTGCAGTCAGGATGGTTGGGATGCGGACAATGAAGAAATTCAAAGCCCACCCACCAACCACTTGGTAGCCGTTGTCGACAATCTAACCGACATGCTAGACTGCGACTCCGAAGACATCGACGGTATGGATGACGATGCCGGAGACGACCAGGAACCAGCGCCGACCGGGCACTAGAAAGCCACCTCATCATATGACATATACATGGTGGATATCCCAAAGGATGGGAATGGCGAAGGAACAAAGGAGGATGACCCCTCCAAGAAACAGCCCAAGCGCCGGCGTCAGCGGCGCCGCTCTAAATCCCGCCACAGCAAGAATGAAGATTCCGGCACCGGAGATAATAATACACCAGACAGTGCCGAAGACAACCCACTCCAACAAGACCCAGCACAGGAGGATGGAGATGCTAGCCCTCATGAGAGAGTGGTAGAAGAAGAGGTAGAGGATTATATGCCTCCCTCTGGAGACGAAGCAAGCCTTGACGACGATGAATTCGTCGTGCCTGAGGATCCCGTCGAACAAGAGCGTTTTAAACGCAGGCTTGTGGCCACGGCAAAGAGCCTCAAGAAAAAGCAGCAACAGCTTAGAGCTAATCAAGATCTGCTAGCCGACAGATGGACTGAAGTCCTCGCGGCCGAAGAGCATGAGCTCAAACGCCCCTCCAAAAGCTACCCTAAACGCAACCTGCTCCCCCGATTAGAGGAGGAAGCGTATGAACCCGCATCACCAGGAGACAATACGGCTGACCGACCACCCCGTGGTCGCGACAGAGAGGCCTCTAGGCCCTTCACTAGACCCGTACCCCGGCATCGCTCGTAAAGCACAAGGCCACAGGGGAACACTCCGGACTTGCGAGATATATTGGAGGATAAGGCAAGACAATCAAGATCGATCTATGGATCGCGTGGGCGCCCCACGGTACGTGACGACAACCGTCGCGCCGGACACAGTAAGTCCGGTCGGGCCGAACAAAACAGACAAAGCTCTTTTGAGCTCCGTCGTGATATCGCCCAGTACAGAGGCGCCGCACACCCACTATGCTTCACAAATGAAGTAATGGATCATCAAATCCCCGAAGGGTTTAAACCCGTGAATATCGAATCTTACGATGGCACAACAGACCCCGCAGTTTGGATCGAAGACTATCTTCTTCACATCCACATGGCCCGCGGTGACGATCTTCACGCCATCAAATATCTCCCCCTCAAGCTTAAAGGACCAGCCCGACATTGGCTTAACAGCTTGCCAGCAGAGTCAATTGGGAGTTGGGAAAACCTGGAAGCCGCATTCCTCGATAACTTCCAAGGCACGTATGTGCGACCACCAGAGGCAGATGACCTAAGCCACATAATTCAGCAGCTAGACGAATCAGCCAGACAATTCTGGACACGGTTCTTAACCAAGAAAAACCAAATCGTCGACTGTCCGGATGCGGAGGCCCTCGCGGCCTTCAAGCATAACATCCGCGATGAGTGGCTTGCCCGGCACCTGGGACAGGAAAAGCCGAAATCCATGGCAGCCCTTACATCACTCATGACCCGCTTCTGCGCGGGTGAGGACAGCTGGCTAGCACGCAGAAACAACCTCAGCAAAAATTCTGGCAGTCCGGATTTCAAGGACCGAAATGGCAGGTCGCGTCGTCACAAAAGCAAATGCCGCATCAACGGCGACAATAGTGAGGATACGTCAGCCAATGCCGGATTCAGAGGCTCTAAACCCGGTCAGCGGAAAAAGGCATTCAAAAGAACTGCTCCGGGTCCGTCCAATTTGGACCGAATACTCGACTGCTTGTGCCAGATATAGGCACCCCCGAAAAGCCAGCTAACCACACCAATAGGGACTATTGGGTATTCAAGCATGCATGCAAGCTAATTGCCGAAAACAATGACAAGGGGCTGCATAGCGATGACGAGGAAGAGACCCGACCACCGAACAATAGAGGACAGAAGGGTTTCCCCCCACAGGTGCGGACGGTGAACATGATATACGCAATGCACATACCCAAAAGGGAGCGGAAGCGTGCGCTAAGGGATGTATACGCGATGGAGCCAGTTGCCCCGAAGTTCAATCCATGGTCCTCCTGCCCGATCACTTTTGACCGAAGGGACCACCCCACCAGCATCCGCCACGGCGAATTCGCCGCACTGGTCCTAGACCCAATCGTTGACGGATTTCACCTCACCAGAGTCCTGATGGACGCGACAGCAGCCTGAACCTGCTTTATCATGATATAGTGCGCAAAATGGGCATAGACCCCTCAAGGATTAAACCTACCAAGACGACCTTTAAAGGCGTCATACCAGGTGTAGAAGCCAATTGTACAGGCTCAGTTACACTGGAAGTGGTCTTCGGATCCCCGGATAACTTCCGAAGCGAGGAGTTAATCTTCGACATAGTCCCGTTCCGCAGCGGCTATCATGCCTTGCTCGGACGTACCGCGTTTGCAAAGTTCAACGCGGTGCCGCACTACGCATACCTCAAGCTCAAGATGCTAGGCCCTCGAGGAGTCATCACGGTCAACGGAAACACTGAACGTTCTCTCCGAACGGAGGAACATACAGCGGCTCTCGCGGCAGAAGTACAATGCAGCCTCTTAAGGCAAATCTCGAGTCCGGCCGTTAAGCGGCCGGACATAGCTAAGCGCGCCCGGAGTAACCTACAACAAGACCACCTGGCACGTTCCGAGCACGCGTAGCAGTGCGGCCCCAACCCCAGCCCCTGCAAAACGTCAAAACAGGTCCTTCGCGTACACCATTACGCTCTGAAGATACCATGGGCATGGGGAGAGGGGCACGACCACGATAAGCCCAGACTGCGGCTCAACCACACCAGGGGCTCTCAAGTGTGTCGTTCTTTTTTTTCTTTTTACCTTTTATTTTTTACCCACAGGACTCCGTTCGTCAGAGGCCCTGTCCGGCAGCAGACCTGCCGAACTCACGATGCAACAGCCAGGGAAGGATAAAGGCTACAACGAATATACAGGTGGTCTCCATTACGAGCATTTTTATACACCAATCCGCAGCCTACCCCTGGAGGGGGACATGTTTAACAGTCCCATCCCTTGCTTATCGCACTATTTGTATCGTTCTGTCAGCACTTATTGAATAAAACAATGCAGCACCTTTTTGCTTATAATTGCATTTCTTTTTCATACATATGTTCATTTACGACATGTCGCATCCGTACACTTTGGTACGGTTAAAACACACCAGGGGCTTATGTTTCCCGCATCATGGTGTGATAAGTCCGAACACTTTCACAAGTGCGGCACCCCGAACTTATAGCATTATATGCATCGGCTCCGAATCATGTCTTGGGTCAATAGTTGGGTTTGCCCGGCTCCCATGTTTTGGTACCTTACGTTCCGTTGTATCGGCTAAGGTAGCACTGGGAGAACCACTGCGATTGCGCCCCAGTTGAGCTGGGTTAACGCCTCAGTGGAGAAAGCTAAAACTGACCGTCATGATGAGGCGAGAGCCGGTCGCTGTTCGAGAGGTTTTTGCGAGTCCTTAAAGACTTATGCCGCTTAGAGCGAGGAGCCGGATCTTGTCCGGCCCAGGCGTGGATAGCGCCCCAAATTCGGCCTTCCGAAGACTAGGGGCTTCGCCGAAATTTAAAATTATAGAATTCTATGGCTAAGTGAGAGTGTTCAAGCATTATAAGTCCGGTTGCCTTGTTCGCTGTGTTGAGCGCCTCCCTAGATGGACCCAAAAATGGGAACAAGAGTGCTCAAGTTTATCCCGAACACCCCAGCACTCGTGGCATGGGGGCTGAAGCCGACGACTTGCCATCTCTCAGATTTGATAAACAGCCGCACAGAAGGTAATATTTTAAATTAACAAGCGTTGCTTAGCGCATATGAACTAAGTTTTCAGCGCACAGGATAACAAAATGCGAGTCTACTCAAAAATTACATCTTTGGAGCACTCCCCCGCAATAGTGCGGGCGCCCTTCAGCACACTCTTATAATACATCTCGGGCGTGCGATGCTCCTTGCCCTCTGGTGGCGGGTCCGTCACAAGCTTCTGGGCATCCATCTTGCCCCAGTGCACCTTTGCGCGGGCAAGGGCCCGACGGGCACCCTCAATACAGGCGGAGTGCTTGATGACTTCAACCCACGGGCACGCATCCACCAGCCGCCGCACCAGGCCGAAGTAGCTCCCAGGCATGGCCTCCTTAGGCCACAGCCGAACTATGAGGCCCTTCATGGCCTGTTCGGCCGCCTTGTGGAGCTCGACCAGCTGCTTCAGCTGGTCGCTAAGGGGCACCGGATGTCCGGCCTCAGCATACTGAGACCAGAAGACCTTCTCCGTCGAGCTCCCCTCCTCGGCCCGGTAGAATGCGGCAGCATCGGACACGCTGCGAGGAAGATCTGCGAACGCTCCTGGAGAGCTCCGAATTCGGGTAAGCAACAGGTAATTAACACTCACATGCTTACTTTGCATGAAAAATGCCTTACCCGCTGCTATTTTCTTCACCGCCTCAATCTCCTGGAGGGCCTTGTAGGCTTCGGCCTTAGCGGCTTTGGCACTCTCAAGAGCCGTTGCAAGCTCAGACTCTCGAGTCTTCGAGTCACGCTCCAGGCTCTCATGTTTTTTCACGAGATCCTGGAGCTCTTGCTGTACCTCCGCCACCCGCGCCTCCTGCTTCTCTCGCTCGGTGCGCTCCGCGGCCGCATTGCGTTCGACCGCGGCTACCGCCTCTTTCAGGGTCGCCACCTTGTTAGTGGCCCCTGCAATACCCACGTTATCCTTGTCATTCTTTTTGCAACCAAAATCCTTTTCTGTAAGGTACAATTTTAATAAGGTGTTACTCACCTTCCTTGTCCTCGATCTGCTTCTTGGCACGGCCGAGCTCGTTCTCGGACCGCTCGAGGTTTTCCTTCAAAGTATTGACCTCCGCAGTCAGTGCGGCAGAGGTCAGCAGCACAGCCTGCAATCCCATATTGACATATTTATTATGACTCCTGCGTATATCTTTTTAGATCCTCAGTCCGGCTTTTCTTTCCGAACACCGAACCGAGCATCAGGGGCTACTGTCTATGCGGTACCATTTTATACATATTGAAATTCTTACCTCAAAGCCTGTTAGAAGGCTGCTGCAGGCTTCGGTCAGCCCGCTCTTGGCGAGCTGCACCTTCTGAATCACCGCACTCATAACGGTGCGGTGTTCCTCTTCGATGGAGGCGCCATTGAGCGCCTCCAGCAAGCTATCCGGCGCCTCCGGTTGGACGGAGGCTGCCGGCGTCACGGTCTTGCCCTTCTTACGAAGGGGTCGCCCGCCGGACTCCGGAGCCACTGTGGGTTCCGGGGCCGAGTCCGGTGCAAAGTCCGGGAGGTTGTCCTGCGACACCTCCGGGGCCCTCTCCTCCTGGTGGGTCCCTTCCTGGGATCCCACCTCGGCATCGTCCGCGTCACGGGGGGTGGAGGCAGTCGGAAGAGAATCCATATCCGACGCACCTAAGGACCCGCTCGATGAAGCGGGAAGATCATCCTTAGGCGGACTGCAGGGTTGTATGCGGCATTAGAAAGACATTATGTGGCGAAAAATAAAAACCTTGAAGTTATTCGGGAGTCCGGATACTTACGATCTCGCCAGGGGCTTGGCCCTTGGAGGCCAGTCCTCGTCGTCGTCACTGGCGTTGGCGGAGCAGTCCGGGGGAAGAGTTTTTCCCTTCTTGGACCCCTCGGCCTCCCTTGTTGGGGAGGCCTTCCTTTTCTTCCCTCCCCCGCTGGGGGAGAGGCTTTCTTCTTCTCCTCCTCGCCTTGGTGGGAGGAGTCGGCCTCGGATTCATCATCCGATAGCACCTGAAAACGGGAACTCTTCCGAGTCCCCGTGGCCTTCTTCTTGGCCTTCTTCTCCGGCACCACGTGGGGTGCCGGAGCCAGCAGCCCCGTTAGGCGGGCGTCCGCTGGGTCCTCTGGCAATGGGGCCGGACAGATAGTCCGTTCGGCCTTCGCCAGCCAGTCCTGTCAAAGGTAAAGGGAGTTTAGATCCCGCATAGAGTCAAACTATGGAAAACAAGTGGCAAAATCACTTACCTCGTCAGCTGGACGCTGCGAGCGGAATCCGCGATCTTCGGTAGCGGATGCGGGAGCCTCGGCGCCTTTGAACAGCACCTTCCAGACATCTTCGTACGTAGTGTCGAAGAGCCCGCTCAGAGTCTGGTGCTGCGCCGGATCGAACTCCCACATGTTGAAGCCCCGTCGTTGGCACGGGAGAATCCGGCGGATGAGCATGACCTGGACTACGTTGACAAGCTTGAGCTTCTTGTCCACCAGCTTCTGGATACAGGCTTGGAGTCCGGTCAGCTCCTCCGAATCCCCCCAGATCCGGCCACTCTCTTTCCAGGAGGTGAGCCGTGTAGGGATGCCGGATCTGAATTCGGGGGCCGCTGCCCAATCAGGGTCACGCGGCTCGGTGATGTAGAACCACCCCGATTGCCACCCCTTAATGGTTTCCACGAAAGTGCCCTCCAGCCACGTAACGTGGGACATCCTGCCCACCATGGCGCCTCCGCACTCCGCTTGGCTGCCCTTCACAACCTTCGGCTTGACACTGAAGGTCTTGAGCCACAAGCCGAAGTGGGGCTGGATGCAGAGGAAGGCCTCGCACACGACGATAAACGCCGAGATGTTGAGGATGAAATTCGGGGCCAGATCATGGAAATCTAGGCCGTAGTAGAACATGAGCCCCCGGACAAAGGGATGAAGTGGGAAGCCCAGTCCGCGGAGGAAATGGGGAAGAAATACTACCCTCTCATGGGGCCTGGGGTGGGGATGAGCTCTCCCTCGTCGGGGAGCCGGTGCGCGATGTCGCTGGACAAATATCCGGCGTCGCGCAGCTTCTGGATCTGCCCCTCCGTGACGGAGGAGGCCATCCACTTGCCTCCCGCTCCGGACATAGTTGGAGAAGGTTGAGGTGAGAAGTGCGGACTTGGGCGCTGGAGCTCGAGTTCGCGGAGATGGATAAGCCAAGGAGGAAGAAGGCGCAGGTAAAAGGGTTGGATCTTTATCCCCTTATATGGGCGGACAAAAACATGTGTCCCCACCGGCCTGGTAAAACTCGCTTATCTCCCAAGCGTCACAATCAATGGCGCGGTTGGGTTACCCACGTCCGTATTGATGGGAATCCCGGAATAAGGGGAACACGATCTCTGCTTCGACAAGACGTGCCCAGGAAACCGCTTCGCTAAAAGCGCGGAGGTGGAACAATAAAAACAATTTGGGTAAAGGCTTGGTAGTGGTATGAAGTCACGCCACAAAATATGTCAGCAGATTGAACTTGTGTAATGTTATTCTCTCTACGGTGGTACGTGGAATTTATTTTTGCAGAGCTGGACACTATCCTGGTGTTCACAATCTTCTATAAATTATTCGGAGGAAGAACCCGCCTTGCAATGCCGAAGACAACATGCGCGCCGGACTCGTCGTCATTGAAGCCTGGTTCAGGGGCTACTGAGGGAGTTCCGGACTAGGGGTTGTCCGGATAGCCGAATTATCATCATCGGCCGGACTCCAAGACTATGAAGATACAAGATTGAAGACTTCGTCCCGTGTCCGGATGGGACTTTCCTTAGCATGGAAGGCAAGCTTGGCGATATGGATATGTAGATTTCCTACCATTGTAACCGACTCTGTGTAACCCTAGCCCTCTCCGGCGTCTATATAAACCGGATGGCTTTAGTCCATAGGACGAACAACAATCATACCATAGGCTAGCTTCTAGGGTTTAGCCTCCTTGATCTCGTGGTAGATCCACTCTTGTAACACACATCATCAATATTAATCAAGCAGGACATAGGGTTTTACCTCCAGCAGGAGGGCCCGAACCTGGGTAAAACATCGTGTCCCTTGTCTCTTGTTACCATCTTCCTAGACGCACAGTTCGGGACCCCCTACCCGAGATCCGCCGGTTTTGACACCGACACACGTCCCTTTTTATCCATTTTTGATGACAAGCACTCCCTTCGTTCCACAATAGACATGCCTTCCATTTGTCGAAATATAGATGTATCTAGACATGTTTTAGTATATAGGTACATCCATGATAGAGCCAATCGGATGGTTGAGAACACTACAATTCGTAGCTACAGATGCGTGTGTGACTCCCAGATGCAAAGGCCGGGGGTCATCATCCTCCTTTTCAAGAAAAAACAGACGCGTGTGTGAGAGGACGAGTGCGTGCATGCACCTCTTCTCTTCGTGTATAACGTACTACTAAACTCAGAGTACAAGTTTTTGAGCTTGTGTCTCATCACATTCCAAATTACTCCATGCTATATTGAATTGCAAACCTGTTCACACCGATCACAACCTAAACGGTTTCCCACTTAGGAGCGTATTAGTACCACGCTAGTATATTGAATTCCAAACCTGTTCACACCGATCACAACCTAAACAGTTTCCCACTTAGGAGCGTCTTAGTACTTGGTTATAAATACTAGTATGCCAAGATGACTGCACATTCCTCCTCAACTCCTCATCCACAAAAACAAACAAGTCATTCAGCATCCTTCCCTTGCGTCTGCCATGGCCAGCGTGAGTTCTGGGTCGAGAGATTGCTACCAGGGAGAGGCGAGCATGGAAGCGGAAGCACGAGAGATGTCCCGCCTCGCTGCGAGAGCAGCCGACATGTCCCACCATGTGGAAGTAGCAGCACAGAGGTCCCGCCGCGCCGTTGAAGCAGCACGGAGGTCCCGCCATGCCGTCGATGCAGCAGACTGGTCCGGCCGCGCCGCAGAAGCACCCGAGATGTCCCGCCGCGCCACGAATGCAGCAGAGATGTCCCGCCGCACCGCTGCGTCCTGGAAAAATTTCTTGCGGGCAGGCGACGTCTGTTACAGGCGCATGCATGCGATCGTCCACAGCCAGATGGATTAGATATCTGGCTTGGCGAGGTTGCAGGACGACGTGAAAGCCTCGTTTGAACAGGCTACCGGCATCATTCGGCAACTAAGGGAGGGCAATGAGAGGCTCCAAGCCGAGCGCGACCTGCTGAGGGAGAAGATCATCCGAAGTGCAGACCAGTAGGAGGAGACCAGTGCCTTGTTGAAGAGGACCGGCGTCATCATCAAGAAACTTATGGACGAGAATGACATGCTCTGCAACGAGCGCCAAAGGCTGGTGGAGGAATCCGTGGATGTTCTCAAGCGGCGTCTTGAGGACAAGAAAGAGCTCATCGCCGCTCGCCACGGAGACTAGTTCCCGCGGCCTGCAGTAACGCATCAAGAAAGTAGAGATCAGCGAGCCAGATCCTTGTCTTCCTTCTTTTTTTGCCCTTGTGTATTTCGGGCGTAGCCACATTTGGTGTTTTTAATTATCTTTCTAATTATGTAAGACAATTAATCGTCCTTATCTTTCTGTGGAAGATCAATGTTGCGAGGCTGGAATGAAGAAAACTCTTGCTGTGGCGACCCTGGCGTTGCTGTTCTTCTAGTTGCTACTAGGCTTCCTTCAGTTTCCTGGTTTCTTTTGATGTCATAATCGGTTTAGGATGTCGATTGTGTGGTCGGTTGTGAAATGTTGGGTTCTAGCACGGATGTTTGGCCTTTGTTGGCCTCTTGGGATGTTGCGATTTCAATCTAGTACTTTTAGTCCTTCGTGTTAGGCTAGAGTTGTGCTGAACTTCTTGTGAATTGTGGTGGTTTTCAGTAATGAAAATCGGAAGGGGCAAGCCCTTCTTTGATCAAAAAAAATCATCCTTATATATTCATCAATCTTGCTATAAGTCGCAGTAGATGCTATATAGGTCCGTCGGATCTTACATCAAGATCCGTGTTGTCCAATTTTCTTTTTTCTCTCTTAAATCTCAGTCAAGTGAGACATAGCCACGCCATTAAACAGAGGCTCGGGCTCCATTAATGGAGACCTTGGGAGAGAGGTGGATGGTAGATGGAGGTCAAAGGGCTCTCCTCCCGATAAGCACGCGCAGGGGTCTGATCGCACGCCTCTCGTACTCAAATAGCTACCTTGCACGGCGCCTCCTAGCTAATAAAATATGGGGACGCATGGCGGCACGTAAATGGTACTAGTAAGCAGAAAGCCCACGGTTTCAATAATACTTGTGTTTCCTATTGTAACGTGATAGCACTTGTTCCAAAATGACTTTGTTGATTGTTAATGTGTGCGCCTTCACAAATCGGACTACAAATTTACCACAGCATGTTGGTGCCCTGTCATGGCACCAAGCCAAGTTTCATTATTTTCATGCGTGTTTTGGATTTAGAGGAATTAAAAAACTAAGTTTCTCAATGTTTCCAACCCAGCCACGATGCCCAGAATTTTGAATTTCATTCCCATTTCTTGCATGGAACCTAGAAATTTACCCGAGGACACACATGTGATTTTTCAACCAACTTTGGTGCAGTGGAACATGTGCTTGTATTTCAAATTTGAATTATGCACACAAAGGTGACACGTTCCCTCCCAGAACCACGAGCCTTCTTGAGAGAAGCTCCGATTTGCAAGAAGCTTATACCAAAATTTGTTCCTATTCGGCCAATTTTTTCTACCACGGCATGGTACTGCCATGACATGACACCATGCCAAGTTTCTTGATTTTAAAACCAAGTTTCTCAATGTTCTTAACCGAGCCACGATGCCCAGATGTTTGAATCTTATTCTCATTTTTTGCATGGGAGTATAAATTCACCCGAGGACACAAATGTGATTTTCAACCAACTTTGGTGCACGGGAGCACGTGCTTGTAGTTCAAAATTGAATTATGCACATTAAATGACCAAAAACTCAATTAATGTGTAAATAAGGCCAAACGAAGCCGAATAATTCCAAAATTTAACAGGGCACTCATGTAGTTCTATGTTGCCTTTGTAAATAAACTCAAGGGGGACAACGTATATCGTTTCGCACTCAAAGGTGACACGTTCTCTCTCAGAACCACGAGCCTTCTTGAGAGAAGCTTCAGTTTGCAAGAAGCTTATACCAAAATCTGTTCCTATTCGGCCATTTTTTTTACCACAACATGGTAGTACCATGACTTGACATCCATACCAAGTTTCATGATTTTCAGACGTGTTTTAGATTTACAAGAATTTTAAAACCAAGTTTCTCAATGTTCTCGGCCGAGCCACGATGCCCAGATGTTTTAATTTTATTCTCATTTCTTGCATGGGACCTAGAAATTCACCCGAGGACACAAATGTGATTTTTCAACCAACTTTGGTGCACGAGAGCATGTGCTTGTAGTTCAAATTTGACTTATGCACATTAAATGACCAGAAACTCAATTAATGTATAAAAAACGACAAACGAACCTAGGATAATTCCAAAATTTAACATGGCACTAATGTAGTTCTATGTTGCCTTTGTTAAGAAACTCAAGGGCGGGGGTGGCACGTTCCCTCTTAGAACCACGAGCTGCCAAATCGGCCCAATTTTTTACCACAACAGGTTAGTGCCATGACATGACACCATGCCAAGTTTCATTACATGAATTTAAAATCTAAGTTTCATGATGTTCTCAGCAGAGTCATGATGCCCAGATGTTTGAATTTCATTCTCATTTCTTCCATGGGACCTAGAAATTCAACCAAGGACACACATGTGATTTTTCAACCCACTTTGGTGCACCGGAGCATGTGCATGCAATTCATATTTAGATTATGCACATTAAAAGTCCAGAAACTCAATTAATGTATAAAAAGGCCAAATGAACCCAAAATAATTCCAAAATTTAACAGGGCACTCATATAGTTCTATGTTGCCTCTGTAAATAAAATCAGGGGGAGGCAGCGTATATCGTTTCGCACGCAAAGGTGACACATTCCCTTTCGGAACCACGAGGCTTGTTGAGAGAATCTCCGGTTTTGCAAGAGGCTTATACCAAAACTTGTCCCAATTCAGCCAAAGATTATACGTATGAAAACAGGGTTTAGATTATCCCGAACATCTCGCTACCTAGACCAATAATGTACTATGATTTGAATTCAACATAAAATGGATACAAATATTTGAATTGGAGAGCGTATGGTACATGTAGTTCATAGTGAAATATGATTACTGCTATATGCATGTCTTTTTGTTATCAAGATAATATTTAAATTATTGTATAACTTGACAACAATCGTATTCAAATAAGGAAAATTGATTCAAATTTAGTCCATATGGTAGACGACAATATATATGTTCACATGGTGGAGTAAAATGTTCATATATGATGGAAGATCAAAATGTATGACTACATCAATTATAAACCGCAAGGTCACCTAATGATATATTCGAATTCAACATAACGTGGATTCAAAAATTGAAATTCGAGATCATGGCATCTGTAATCATATAAAAAGGGACATTACTCTTTCTTTGGTGGGAATTGATTTGTTTTTTGTTGTTGTTGAGGGAAGTGCGAATCGATTTGGTACTGTGCAGGGTAATCATGTTCTCCCGATTTTTTTTGACATTTTTCTTGTAGTTTTTTCAATGGAATCTATAGCAATATAGTAAAAGGGGACATGACTCTCTTGTGTCTTGTATGATTTTTTTACACGTTAAGTTTGTTCTGCCGAACAAGGAATCCGCACCTTGTTATCCCAAAATTTTCAAGCTCGAGTATCTTTTGTCTCACCTGCTTTGAAACTCCCGCTTCTTCAACCCGCGCCGCGCCTTGTCATCCCAAAATTTGGACGCGTGCGAGAACTCCCTCCTCATCCGAAATCGCTCCCGCAGCCCAGACACACGAAATCCCCCTTCTACCCCTCAGCCGGAAATGAAGCTCCGCGTCGCGTGTCAAAACCAGCGGGGGTACGCTGGTAACTTACCCTATATTTCAGACAAGCGCGTCCCTAAGCTTGGCTCCCCCCTCCCCCTTCGTGTCCCCCTCCCCCCCCCCCCATTCATACACCGAGGCTGCCAAAACCCGCGAAACCCCATGCTCCTCCGTCGGCCTCTCGACCGCCGCCCAACCGGAGACTCTTCCCCGACTACGTCGTCCACCGCAACAGCTCACCGTCCCTCATCCACCGCACCGGATGAGGATCCGTTGTCGATCTCGTCGTCCCGCCGGATCAGCCGCCCCGTCCTCCACCTCCATGGAGCTGCCCTGATGTTCGCCTCGGCTATCGCGCCACCTCAATCCCCATAGCACCGTCTTGACCTGCCCCACCGAAACCACAGCACCCTCACCAATTCCTTCGATGAAGCCGAGGCCAACTCGGCGCCACCAAGGAGGTTTTGCACTCACTGCTGCATTTTATCTTTTATTCGATCTCACGGGGCTGCTAGTGCTCGATACCGAGCAGACATGGCGTCTCCATCGACGGCGCTGTCGCCGGCCACATCATCCACGGCATCTCTCCCCCATGTCGTTGCTTCCTCGGTGGCGACTTGCACAAGGGCACTAGCTGCAGCTGCTCCGGCTCTTGCTCGCGCTGCGGCTCTGTTCTTACTGTCGGTCGCGCTGCTGCACTGCTCCTGCTTTCGTTCGTGCTGCTGCTCTGCTCTTGCTCTCACTTGCGCTGTTGCTGCTGCTGCACGACCTTCGGCGGCTACAGGAGTTGCTGCTTTAGCACTCGCTCGCGGTGCTACTGCATGACTTGCTCTCTGCTAGTGCGTTCCCTGCTCGAGCATCTGCTGATTTAGATCACTGCTTCTCTGGTACTAGTGCTCGAACACCCTAAACATATATTGCAATGCTCTGTTACTAGTTCAATCAGTTTCGATAGTAAAATTCAGTTTCGACCGTGAAGTTCATTTTCTTTATTTAAGTTCAGTGAACAGTACTTACAGCATCTGTCGGAGCGGCCGTGGCGCGGCTGATGTGTTTTACATCTAGCACTTTTTGGTGATGTATTTTACATCATCTATTGCAGATGATATTAGGGTCCCACCTCAGATTCAAGTTGTCTGTCTTGTCATGCTTCAGCCTCGTCGCCGTACACCTTAGCAGAGCTGCTCCAACGACGGAACTGTCCATCACAGCGGAGCAGTACCCTCGGCGCCGTTTCCAGAGGCCTCGGATCTTCTTCCCGCCTCCGACAGTCACACCAGCATCATCACCATCCTCCACGTCCAACCCAATGATGCTGAGGTCCACAAGGCTATGCCAAAGAGGTTGTACACTCGTTGCATCACTTTGTTTCTCCATTCCTTTGTTCTTCCAATTCATGTGAGCCAAACACCCAGGTTGACTGAAATCGTATGTTTCCAAATGCTCTGTTTTGCACATGCATTCCTATCCTATTCCTGTGTTTTTCCTGTCCCTGCATTTATAGAATCCGCCTATGTTCCCAAATGCTCTGTTTTGCACATGCATTCCTATCCTATTCCTGTGTTTTTCCTGTCCCTGCATTTATAGAATCCTCCAATTCTAAGGAGCCCTTACAGATTTACTTCATTTTCAGATTGGCGTCAAAGAAAACTCTGTGTGTTATGTCCTGCTCCTACCGTGTCGTCATCCACCCCACCTGAGGTGCACCATCGACAGAAGCATTCACTGCAACAGAGATCCCCCCTGCAGACTTTCTTTCGCCGCCTCAGATCATCTTCCCCGTTGCCGGCAGCCACGCCAACTGCATTACCATCATCGACTGAGCAGATGAACCTCAGGACTAGACAGTTCCAGAAGAGAGGTCGCAGTCTTTCGTGTTTGCTTATGTTATACATCGGTTATTATTACCTGCTACTTTATCGTTCAATCTTGAGTTTTTAATTGCCCATGGGTCTCATATCGAGCCAGCAATGAATAGTATATGTCTACTATCTGGTTCATCTGGGGTCTTCTATGTGGTTCATGTTGGGTGGGCAACAAACAATAGATGATCCATTATCTATCTTTTTAAACTGAAGCTATAATCTACCTGCTATCATTAGTTTTGGATCCATCCACTCGTTTCCTACCATCAGTCTTGATTTTTGCATGCACCCCTTAGGCCTTACAAAATCTAACTATTTTTTTATTATGCATGTCAGATATTGTACACAATCGTACTGAACATGTAGAGAAAAAGAGAAGACCATTGCATGCGAATATAATGTCATGCAGACGCTGCTCCATGGTGGGCGAAGTGCCCCCCCCCCCCCTCTCCTGCATTTCCAGATTGTATTCCAGAGGAAGATAACAATTCAGATGGAGATTCAGAAGGAGCCGACCATGCCTGTTTACCACCTGAGGTGTTTGCTCTAACCTGGCATGCTGATGTTGGTCATATCATGCATATGGCGCCTTGCATTGCTTACACTATACATCTTATATGTCATCAGCTTAGTTTAGAATTGCTTTGTGTGAATGCCACCTATTTAGTTTCTATATCATACTCCCACCATTCCTAAATATTTGTCTTTTTAGAGATTTCAACAAGTGACTACATACGGAACAAAATGAGTGAATCTACACTCTAAAATATGTCTATATACATCGTATGTGGTAGTCCATTTGAAATCTCTAAAAAGATAAATATTTAGGAACGGAGGGAATATATGGGAATTATGCAATGCCATCTTCTTTAGCCAGACATCATATACGTGAATCATGCAATGCCATCCTATTTAGCCAGTCATCGTATATGTGAATTGTATCGTGCCATATTTTTTTCCATAATGTGTTCCATTTGTCAGCAATGTTTATACATTCATCTACTCTTCCTGTGCATCAGCCATTTGAATCGGTCATGGGAAAATCTGGAGTGAAAATAAGGTCTTCTGAGCAGTCAGTGCTACCTGTCGATACAGATTTCTTACTAGTTACAGATAGCTCCTCAGAGGAGGATTCAGAGAGAGATGACCAGTCATATCCCCCCCCCCCCCCGAGGTGCATGCTCTAACCTGGCTGGGTTATATTGCTCATATCATGCATATGGTGTCTTGCATTGCCATGCCATCTGCTTAGATTAGATATGCTTTGTGTGAATGCCTCCTGTTTGCTTTCTATATCAGATATGTGAATTATGCAATGCCATGTTTTTCAGCTAGTTATCATATATGTGAATTATCTCATGCCATCTTTTTTTTCATTACGTATTCCATTTGTTGACAATCTATGTATATTGAACTACTTTTCATGTGTATCAGCCATTTGAGCCGGTTATGGAAAAATCTGGAGTGAAAACAAGGTCTTCAGAGCAGGCAATGGTACCTGTTGAAGCATATATCTCGATGGTTACAGGGAGCTCCTCAGAGGAGGATTCAGAGACAGATGACCAGTCCTATATCCCACCTGAGGTGTATGCTCTAAGTTGCAATGTTTATATTTCTCATATGATGCATATGGTGTCTTGCATTGCTTAGTTTAGACATCATATGCACAATATTGAATTCTATCTGCTTAGTTTAGAGATCATACATGCCAGTGCCAGCTGCTTAGTATATGAATCAATTATGTCAATTATATCATGCCATCCTGTATACTTAGACAACATGTATGTGAATTATTTCATCCCAACCTATTTTAGAAAGACATCATATAGTTTTGTCATGTCATCCTGTTTAGGTACTCATCATATGTTGAATTATGCCATTATATCCTGTTAAGTTATCCATCATATATCTGAAACTGTGTCATGCTATCCTGTTTAGTTAGGCATCATATATGTGAAATTGTGTCATGCTGTCCTGTTTGGTTAGACAACATATATGTGAATTACCACATCTGTCTATCATACAATGTCTGTACGTTCAATTTCTTTTCTTGTTTATCATCCATTTGAATTGGAGGGGGTGATGGCAGTATCTAAGGGAGCAAAAACCCGTTCTTCACAAAAGACAGTGCTACCCGTCGATGCAGATAGAACATGGTTGTACTGGCCCACAAACTAGCCCCACCACACATAATCGAGACTCTTCCAGATTGCACACTTACACCGTTGGGCAGAGAACCAGCTACAACCCATCTAACCGCAACCCCAGCGGATAGTAACCCACTTATAGTTGACAAAGCACCATGTCCACCACAAAGTACCCCCACACGAGCAGTTTGTAAAGCTACTGCAGTGCCCAAAGCATGAAGACCACCACAGCTAACCCAAACTCCACGTTTAAAGCAGAAGAGCAAGTGTTCTCAGGTCAGATTCCGTAGCTATGGTCCATACTCCTTTGCTGTTGCATCATTGTATTTACTCATACTAACTACTTTCGATTTTGAAGGATCCAATTGAAACTCCAATGGCGCAACAGGTATGTTTTAAACCTATTTCTTTAACTTGATTGTTGTTCTAACTTCTTGCTCTATGTTGATTTTAGTTTAAGTTGTATAAACAGTTATGTTCTCATGTGATGCACATTACAAGTGTTGCCAATGCTGTGTAGTTTCTCACACTTATATTCTTTCTATGCTGTTGTGTCTTAAAAATATATGAGTTGAACTGTGTCTCTATCTTGATTAGGGAACATAAACTAGAATGATATGGACAATACAATGACCATAGTACATAGATATATGTTTGTTTCATGTTGTTATCCTGTCCACCTTACTACTGAACCGGTTTACCAAAATGAGTTTGGTATACTACAAGCTAAACCTGTGATGTGTCTGCTTGTTTCTCTTGTAGTATGCAAATAGAATATTGGAGAAGAGCACCCCACTATGCAATGGTAGAGAAAGTAATGCAGATAAGGTTCAAGATAGTGAGACAACCCTATTGGTCTCCAAGAAAGGTCATAAAATGATCTTGTAGACAGTGAGAAGACCCCACAGTCCTGCGTTGATGTAGTGTTCGAGTTACTGTCCAGTACCACTGGCACAAGCTCTTTGAACTCGCTGCCTGAATCACTTTGGCTTCTTCAGTCTCAGCTGCAAGTTGAAAGGCAGCAGTCATCTGTGCTGCGGCAAGAAGCCGAAGGACTGAGGAAGTCCCTGCAGAATTCAGATGCATACTTTGTTGTGCAACAACAAGCGCTAGAGGATTTAAGCGCCAAACAAGAGAAAGTTAATAAGCTTTCTAAGTGTTGGGGATATAACTATTTGTGTAAGCCGCCCAGGAGGGGCCGGGTTACGCAAAGAAGACTCACCAGAAAGAGGTCCAAGACCAAGCATGAACATGGCTGTTCAATAAAGGACTTAAGGCCCACAGGCGACTTAAGGCCCGTTGTAGCAAACCGCCACAATGGCATGACTTGTACCATAAGGTAGATTTAACTAGTCACTCAGCCGGACAATGTTTATAAGCCGGCTGGGACTCTGTAAGCCATAGGGCGTCAACTTGTGTATATAAGCGGACGACCTACTAGCGGCTTAGGGCAAGAAACAACTCATCGAGAGCCGGGCATAGCGTATCTCGCTCCCTGGTCATCGAAACATCAATACCAACCTAACTAGACATAGGCCTTACCTTCATCGCAAGGGGCCAAACTAGTATAAACCTCTCGTGCCCCTTGTCCCGATTAACCCCTTCAAGCTTCCTAGTTGCAATGGCTCCACAACTAAGTCCTTTCATGAGGACATCTGACGTGACAATTCCATGACAGTTGGCGCCCACCGTGGGGCCAGCGCACGGTGGATTTGAGTTCTTGAAGGGCAACTTCGAAGGGCTCAAAGGATACATAGTGGGCCGGATGACCAAGAGTCGTCGCGGCAAGATCTACATCGACGACGAAGGCTAGGGCCCCGACGCCGGCTCAATTGAGTATGGGTACCAAGTCCCCTTTGGCAGAATCCACGTCTTCATCGGCCGGATTGGTAGCCGGGCCCTGAGCCGTACAGCTGCACCGACCTCGTCGAGACGGCTCAACGTGCGAGGAAGACCCAAATTCAACCCGTCATGAAGCATGCTTTCGTGGGCTGCATCCACGAAGAGGAACTTTCTGAAGGATCTGAAGATGGTGGTGAGACGGTCGTCCTCTCGGATGGTGATTCGTCCGCCGGTTCAACAAATTCGTTGTACCAAGTGCAAGACGGCGTGCTCAGGGGCTGTTCCGATGGCACCAGTATTCCGAACCCCTGTGAGCCGCCAAGATGGGCAGGAGTCTTTATGGCTGGGACTCAGCCCGGCTCAAACTCTACAGCTGCTGCAGCAATAACGGCCGGGATAGGAGCAGCCGGGGCAGGCGGCACTGTGCGCCCGCCGGCTCAGATGATGATAGATCTCATAGACAAGCTTACGACCCTGTTAACCGCAACGGTTATTCCCGCGAATAAAGATGAGCATGATGCGGAGGTGGCACGGGTGCGTGAGGAAATAGCTCAGGCCAAGGAGGCCTTGGCAGCTGAGGACACTAGGTTAGCCGCAGAGTGGGCGGCTCTAGATGCCCGGGCGCAGCGGCTACAGTCAGAAGCTTACCAGCTCACGATGAGCCTAAACGCGTCCAATGAGGTAATGAGGAGAAGACATCAGAAAACCCAATCCCGTTTACCTCCAAATTACGACCCTCGGGTTCTTTTTGCTATACCCGGAGCCGGCCCAAGTAACCCGCCAGAGACCAATCAGTTTATGACAGCTGAAACAAGAGGACCGACTCAGCCTCGGGAGATGGCACCTCCTCATGTGAGCATGGCACCACCGCGTTATGTGCTGATACCACCGGGTCACTTTTCCAACCCCATGGAGAACTTAATCGCGGCTTCGGTGCGTTTGGCGGCTCTTCCCATGGACGGTGATGACCCGACAGTGGTGGAGACCCGAAGGGTCAGAGAACTTCTCCATACGGCCTTAGCTCAGCAAGAGACATATTCTTACAGCCAGGACAGGATTCATTCAACTCCTCCTCGCCAGAACCGGAGCCCGAGTTATAGCAGGCACATGGAGTCTGAAGCTTTGTCAAGCAACGCCCAATGCCGTAACCAGCCCGGTGGCTATAATTCGGTGCAAGACCGAGTACGTCAGGAGAACGAGCAGGCGGCTCAGCTAGCGACTCAACAGACGGCACATCAAGATTTCCCAGAGTATCCAACGACTTCCATTGAGACAGGAGTAGCCACTAGAACCGGCGGTGTTCCTTGTCTGGTACCAGCTCTGCGCAACGTGCGCCTACCCAAGGACTTCAAGGGACCTCGAAAGGTGCCGAATTACACGGCCGACTTGCAGCCCGGGGCTTGGATCGAAAGTTATGAGATGGCCATGGATTTATTGGAAGTCAGCGACGCGGCGATGGCTAAGTACTTCACCATGATGTTAGATGGAACAACCCAGCCCTAGTTAAAGGGCTTGCCACCCAATTCCATCGGTTCATGGGCAGAACTAAAAGCCCGTTTCATCCAGAACATCAAAGACACTTGCAAGCAGTCTATGTCGACTGTGGACTTGACAAATTGTAAACAGGAGGAGGGTGAATCTACGACTCATTGGGTACGCCGGGTCAAAGAGATAATACATTCATCTGACAAGATGGATGCCGGTTCGGCAGTCCTCATGTTGGAGAAGAATTGTCGTTTTGAGCTGCTGAGGCAGAAACTGGGGCGCCCTAAGCATGATTGCAATGATATGGGTACGCTAATGGCGGCTTTAGTCAAATATGCCGACTCTGATAGTACCAAGGATCCCGCGTCTGATGAGGAAAAGACCGGGAAGGGAAAGAAGAACGGCAATGGAAAGGGTCAGCAGCATAACCCGATGAATCAAGGAGGCAATAAGCATAAGGCGGATGGTAACCCGGAGTTTGTGGCCAATGACAATGCGCAAGGTAACAATCAGAGACGTAAGGGTAAGCCGCCTCGATCCGATGGGTCAGGCCCATCTCTTGAGCAGCTACTCAATGAGCCCTGCCCAAGACATGGCACCCGGGAGCGGTCCGCCACACACCTGTGGAAAGATTGCGCGATCATGAAAGCGTTTAGAAATTCCAACACCTTTGATGGGAATCATGGGTCTGGTGGCGGCTCAGGGGCTGGTGGTTTTCATGGCCCGGGTGGTGGTTCAAGTTCCGGCTTTCAGGGACATCAAGGTGGCTATAATCAACAGAAGTCTGGTCAAGGAGAGCAGCAGCAGCAGCAGTCGGGTTATCAAAGCAATCCGAAGTAGTTGAATAGTGGGCAGTACCACGTGTTTACCATTAGCTTATGCAAACGCGACCAGAAGGTTCATAAGAGGGCTGTGAATTCTGTTGAGCCGGCAGTTCCGTGTTACTTGAGGTGGTCAGAACAGCCCATTGTATGGAGCAGAGAAGATCACCCTCCACGGGTCGATAATCCGGGTCAGTTAGCCTTGGTGGTAGCACCTCAGGTTGGTGGATATAAATTCACTAAGGTACTACGGAGGTAGTAGCATCAATATTCTCTATTATGAGACCTTTCGACGCATGGGGTTGACTGATAAGAATTTGAGGACATCCAACACTGTTTTCCATGGAGTGGTTCCTGGTAAGTTGGCTTATCCAGTTGGTAAGATTGAACTAGAAGTGGCCTTTGGAGACGAATATTATTCCAGGGCTGAGAAATTGATGTTTGAAGTGGTCAAAATCAGGAGCCCATATCATGCTCTGTTTGGGCGGCCGGCTTATGGTAAGTTCATGGCACGGCTGTGTTATGTTTATTTGCAGCTCAAGATGCTGGGTCACAAGGGCACCATCACTGTGCATGGAAGTCGAAAGGTAGCCTTGGAATGTGAAGAAGGTGATGCGGCTTATGCTGAGTCTGCCTGTGCAGCGGAAGAGCTCAAATTTTATCAAGATAATGTTGACCCGGCGGATATGACCTCCCTGAAGAAGTCAACTACAGAGCATGACCTGGCATTGAAATTTAAATCGGCCGCTGAGACGAAGCTTGTTGATTTCACCCCAGGCGACTCTTCTAAGTAATTCAGCATCAGTACCAATTTGGATCCTAAATAGGAAAGCGCACTCATCGAGTTCATCTGTGAGAACCGCGACATCTTTGCATGGAAAACTTCTGACATGCTGGGTGTACTGAGGGAACTCACTGAGCACACTCTCAATATTGATCCGAAGTATAAGCTGGTCAGGCAGTTTCTTCGACGGTTTAACGAAGAGAGACGGAAAGCTATTGGAGAGGAAGTCGCCCGGCTCTTAGCGGCCGGGTTTATTATTGAAGTTTTTCACCCGGAGTGGTTGGCTAGCCTGGTGCGTGTCCTCAAGAAGAACGGCACTTGGCGGATGTGTGTGGACTACACGGACTTAAACAAGGCTTGTCTGGCTGATCCCTTTGCTCTCCCCCGTATTGATCAAATCATTGATGCTACGGCGGGTTGTGAACGTTTGAGCTTCTTGGATGCTTACTCTGGTTATCATCAGATCAAAATGGAAATTAAGGACCAGGAGAAGACGGCTTTCATCACTCCGTTTGGAGCCTTCTGTTATGTATCTATGCCGTTTGGACTCAAGAGTGCTCACGCGACTTATCAGCGATGTGTGCAGAACTGTCTAGATGATCAAATCGGGTGCAATGTTCATGCTTATGTAGATGACATCATGGTGAAGTCCAGAGAGAAGGAAACCTTGATATCCGACTTGAAAGAAACCTTTGATAATCTTTGGGTTTATAAGATGATGCTTAACCCGGCCAAATGTGTGTTTGGTGTACCTGCAGGCAAGTTTTTGGGTTTTCTGGTATCAAACAGAGGCATTGAAGCTAATCCAGAGAAGATTAAGGCAATTACCTCTCTGGCTAAACCGGCGTGCATCAATGATATTCAGCGACTGGCGGGTCGTGTTGCCGCTTTAAGCCGGTTCATAAGCCGGTTAGGTGAGAAGGCCCTACCGCTGTATCAGATGATGAAGAAAACTAACACTTTTGTCTGGAGTGATGCTGCAGATGCTGCCTCTGAAGACTTGAAGAGGCAGTTGTCTGAACCACCGGTTCTTGTGGCTCCCATTGATAAAGAGCCGTTGCTGTTATACGTGGCTACTAATTCACGAGCCGTCAGTGTTTCCATTGTGGTGGACCGTAAGGAAGCTGGCAAGGAGCATCCGGTTCAGCGGCCGGTTTACTACATCAGTGAGGTGCTCATTGAGTCTAAGCAAAGGTATCCACATTGGCAGAAACTTGTTTACGGAGTGTTTATGGCCAACCGGAAGTTGAAGCAGTACTTTCAAAATCATCCCATAACTGTGGTAAGTTCTGCCCCCTTGGGAGACATCATCCAGAATAGGGAGGCCACAGGACGAATCGCCAAGTGGGCTATCGAGCTTGGACCTCATGGTTTGAGATATATGCCATGTACTGCTATTAAATCTCAAGCCTTAGTGGACTTTATCAATGATTGGACAGAGTTGCAGGCACCTGAGGAGAAGCCGGATAACACATATTGGACTATTCATTTTGATGGGTCCAGGCAGTTAGAAGGCTCAGGAGCTGGAGTTGTTTTAACTTCCCCTCGAGGTGATAAATTTTGTTACATGCTCCAGCTTATGTTTCCTTGTACTAACAATGCAGCTGAGTACGAGGCCTTACTCCATGGTCTCTGGATTGCCAAAGAGATGAATTTAAGCCGGCTAAGGTGCTTAGGCGACTCAGATCTCATGGCCCAACAGGTATCAAGCAAGTGGGACTCCAAGGATCCTCTCATGGCGGCTTATCATCGTGAAGTAGATGTTGTGGCTGGGCATTTCAAGGGTTATCAAGTGGAGCACATTGATCGAAGGAAGAATGAAGCGGCTGATACTTTAAGCTGGCTGGGATCCCAACGTAAGCCGGTGCCACCTAACATCTTTCTAAATATTTTGCATAACCCTTCTATCAAGGTGCCTACCGAGGAAGAACTAGCGGTGCCAGACCCGGAGGCTCAGCTGGTGGCAGCTCTTCATGTTATCCCGGATTGGACGGTGCCATATTTGGCCTATATGACCTGGGGAGAGTTGCCTGAAGATGAGACCTTGGCAAGACAAATCGTCAGGCGGTCCAAATCTATGACGATTGTTCATGGTGAGTTGCATCACCGAAGCGTCACTGGGGCGTTTCAACATTGTGTGTCGCCTGCGGAGGGCCAAGAGATACTTCCTGAGATCCATGAAGGGGATTGTGGTCATCATGCCGGGTCAAAATCCCTTGTGGCTAAGGCTTTCCGTCATGGTTTCTATTGGCTGACAGCTCATGCTGATGCGAAGGATCTAGTCAGTAAATGTGATGGATGTTAGAAATTTTCACGACGAGCTCATGTGATGGCTCAAGAGTTGAGGATGATTCCAATCCCTTGGCCATTCGCAGTCTGGGGGCTTGACATGGCTGGGCCTTTCAAGAGGTCTAAAGATAAAAAGACACACCTCCTGGTGGCAGTGGATAAGTTCACAAAGTGGGTTGAGGCAGAGCCAGTCAGTAAGTGTGATGCAGCTACGACGGTTCAGTTCATGAAAAAGGTGATCTTTCGTTTTGGTTTTCCACACAGCATTATAACTGATAGTGGCACTAATCTCTCCAAAGGTTCCATGAAAGAGTTCTGTCAATGAGAACATATCTGGCTTGATGTTTCGGTTGTTGGTCATCCTCAATCCAATGGTCAAGCAGAAAGAGCTAATCAAGAGATCCTGAAGGGTATCAAGCCCCGGCTCTTTGTCCCCTTACAATGAACTCCGGGTTGTTGGGTGGAGGAGCTACCCTCGGTATTGTGGAGCATCAACACTACGCCTAACAGATCTACAGGCTACACACCTTTCTTCATGGTGTATGGTGCAGAGGCAGTATTGCCAAGTGACATCCGGCATGATTCACCCCGCGTGGCGGCTTACGTTGAGGCTGACAATGAAAAAGCTTGTCAGGATGCACTTGAGCTATTGGATGAGGAGCGAGACTTGGCAATAGCCCGCTAGGCGATTTATCAGCAAGACCTACACCGTTATCACAGCTGTCGGGTTAGGAGCAGAAACTTTCAGGAAGGCAATTTAGTGCTCCGGCTCATCCAGGATCTGTCTGACATGCACAAGCTATCCCCACCTTGGGAAGGACCCTTTCTGGTCAGCAAGAATTTACAAAACGGATCATACTACCTCATCGATGTTCGAGAGCACAAAGACTCACGTAAGTCGGAGGAGGAGACCCGTCGGCCGTGGAATATTGCTCATCTCCGGCCTTACTATACTTGAGCCACCGGCTCTCAAGATGTATATATTTTGACAGTGTATATATTATATAAAGAAATAAAGCAGGACCTCTGTCCTTTTTACCCTCAAAGGTTTATGTGTCTTCTTTATCAGGTGGTGGAAACAACCAACAAGGATCGGATCACATTTGAATCCGGCTTTCCCTTTGGTCTGGCTTATGATCATGTCTGAATCTAGCCATGGTCACTTGGGCGCTTCCTGTTCAAACATAGGTCGTATTCGAACCAAAGAGAACATAGTTGTCGATACCCACTTGATCGGCATACTGCCAAACCCACTTGGGGGCTTCTTGATCATATTTGAATCATAGCTTAAACCCCTTTGGGTCTGACGTGGATCGTATTCGAATCAGCGTCATTAAACAACTCTTATGGCCACTTGGGGGCTTCCTGTTCAAACATAGGTCGTATTCGAACCAAAGAGAACATAGTTGTCAATACCCACTTGATCGGCATCGCCAAAGCCACTGGGGGCTATATGGTCGTATCCGAATCTTAGCTTAACCCCTTTGGAGCGGTTTACTGATCATATTCTCAGAAGCCTTTGAATATTGTTTATTATCCATTATATTTCATCAGTATAATTACTTGACTACTTTGAGACCTTTTTGAAAGAACTATGAGGTGGGTTTTTGTTCTTCCGACTTAATATTGATCACCCCAGGTTGTTAAGTGTCAGGTGAACATTACATGTTCCGACTTTCAGGAGTTGAATTTAACCGCAGGGTGAAGGTCATATAAGCAGTCGAGATTACCAAAGGGATCACAGGATAAGGCAAGCAAAATTTAACATCAAGGAAACAAACGATCAACATCAGCTGGAAATATATAGCAATGGCGGCTTATGAAAGCATTAAGCACCATAAACATGCGCGAAGGCATGACAAAAGTTGAGATGTTTTTCTACCCTATTACAAGACTCCCCGAGTCTGAATAAATGAAGCATTGTTTTTGGCAAGTCATAAAATGCCTGGCGGTTCACTCCTTTGGCAGGCTTGAAGATTCCAGGTTATCCTTCTCCGCCTCTCCATCGGTTGCTTTGTCCTGGAAGGTTGACGAGGCCCAGTCAATGCCACTCAAGGCTTCAAACTCAGCTTCATCATTTATTAAACCGGCCGGGTCCACTTCAGGGGCAAAAGTATGCTTACGAGTTGGAGGGATCAGGCTGACTTGATCATATGGAGTGTTTGGAATTCTCCGGTTCTCACTGTCATAGCCCGGCGAATACTTGGTAAGGTCAGTATCGTTCCCAATAAGGGTGGCCACGGGACGTATGACTTTGACACAGGCGGTGAAATCGTGATCATCGAATACAGTACCATCCTCCTTCAAACTCGGGTATCCGAGAGCAAGGTCGGCCGGGTCTAGTTCTGGCATCCATGCCTTTGCCCGGCTCAATGCGGCTACGGCCCCGGCTCTTGAAGATGCCCGCCTTAAATCCTGGATCCGCTGAGGTAGCACAGCGAGACACTTCAGCACGTCTTGCAGAAGGTGGGGAGTGGTATTTGATAAGGCTACAACAGCCAAAGCACATTGTGACCCGGTGTACAACTACTCCACTAGAGTGTAAACCGCCTTAAGTTTGACCAGCTTGTTCTGCTTGAGGTTGGTGCTCTTGGGGCCTGTGTGTTCACAAACATAAAAGTGAGCCGGAGATAACGATTACGGCAATAATCAAAGGAAGGATTGCAATGTTTGGGGTTATGAACAATAACTTACCGATGATGGCTGAGACCATTTGAGATATATGACGCTTTAAGTCGGACAGCTCGGTTGTTGCTTCTGCAAGTGAAGCCTCTGCCGTCTTAGCCCGGGTCACCAGTGAAGCCTTCTCATCAGCCCAGATTTTCTTCTCTGACTCAAAATTCTTCTTCAACTTCTCTTGTTCAGAGACGCTAAATTCATATTTCGAGTTGGCTTTTTGAGTTTCAAGCTCTTGAGTTGTCACACGGCTCTTCAGGTCAGCAATCTCCGACTCAAATTGACTTATGGCGACCTACATTGATACCGGGTTATGGTAAGAATCATGGTAAGATAATATTATGTCCCAAGTACTTTGCAAGCAAAGGTTCTTGACACTTGGGGGCTAATGTATGCTGAAGAATTTTTAATCTACCATGCCGGGTCATGCATATTAAGTCTCAAGCACTTTACAAGTAAAGATACTTGACACTTGGGGGCTAATGTGTATCGCAAGTTCAAAACTATCATGCTATTACTGGTTTAAATATATTCTCTTTAAAACCGGACAAACTAACAGTAAAGCAGATTTCTAAGTCTACAACATATTTATTCATAAGCAATAGACTTGGGGGCTGGTACAGTAAGTAAGATTCAGGAAAATAGCATAAGTTATACCTCAGATTTGTGCTCTATTTGTTTCACCATGTCAATTTCCAGGTCACGACTATGATGCACTTGATTCAGATAGCCCGAGACTTTATCACCAATGCTTAAGTGAGTATAATCAGTAATGTCCTGCTTGGCCTTTCGGTGTTTGGCAAGTTCTTCCTTGGCAGTACATTTAGCAAGGATAGTAGGCTGCCTCGGTTCAACAAACTGACTCTTCAAAAATTCAACTTCCGGGTCAGTCGTCTTGACCGGGCTAGGAGCTTCCGGGTTATCGGAGCTGTTGAGAATATCTTCGGCAGGCGGGTCAGAGGTTGGCACCGGAATGTCAGAAGCCGGTTCAAGCGGCGGTTGATGGGTTGGGCTGTCAGGAGCAGACATATCAAGCGCCGGTTCAGTCACAATCGGGGCTTGGGACGGCTTATTCTTCTTTGCCCTCTTACTGGGCTTCACTTGCATGATGTCAACAAAGGTATAAGGGTGAATACAAAAGCATGAGTAAGGTAAAGCCTAAAGTAAATAAGGTTACATTACCCAGGAGCAGTCTTGGAAGCCGGCAAGTTTGATTGCATAGACTCGCCGGAGGAAGGAGAGGTATCCTGATAATTGGAGTCAGATGAATTGAGAGGTTGGCGAATTAAACCCGCCAAAGGTAAAATACAACGTAAATCGGAGATAACCTCAGTCCAACGCTTCCTAGTTACGTCAGGTAAGCCGGAGGAGAGCTCTGCATCCTTGTTGGTCCGGGTCTGCCTCCGATTTTCAAGTTGTTGTTGCTTCAAAAGAAATTGAGGATCTTGATAAGCTAGAGGATGTGAAAATTTTACTTTCCGGGTCACCCTTCGGACTTTTTGCTTTCGCAAAGGCTCTGAGTCGGAGGAGATTATAGTTACCTCTTCGTCAACCGCTTGGCTGTTCCCCGTATCCTCCTGAAAGGATAGAATGTCAATCAAGTAATGACAAAGGAGTTAAGAGAATTAAAGGATTACCTCTTCATCATCCGAAGAAGTGTCATCCAATTTGAGTAAGTTGGAAGCGCTGGGCTTCTTCTTCTTTGAAGTTCCCGTTTTGGCGGCTTTCCTTTCGGTTTTCTTCGCTGTCATGGCTTGTTTAGCAGACTCATGGTCATATTTGACCTTCCAGAAGTTATCATCGGCCTATGAAAAAAGATAAGAAATAATGAGTACAATAAGGTATAACGTAGCAAAGAGTATTTACTGAGGTTGATAACTCACCGCGGGGGGCGGGTTCTTCTTGCAGAAGGGAAGTAAGCCGAAGGTATTACTAGTTACTGTGCCCTCCTTTAGCAGCGACTGGGTCGTGGCTTCCACCACATCATCCGGTAAATCGTCAGGGCTATGACGCAGTGGATCATCCTTTTCGCCTGAGTAAGTACACATTATGCCGGGATGGCGGCTTAACGGAAGTACTCGCCAAGCGACCCAGACTCGGACCAGATCAATGTCGTTTAGGCCATTTCCCAAAAAGCTTTGATCTTTTTGATGGTGGGATTGAGAGGCAGACGCTCAATAGTAGTTAGCTTGTCTGCTAGCGGATGGTTGGACTCAAGGCGCAGAGCGCGGAAGTCGGGCAGAGGGCTCTCGTCAGCCGGAGAAGTGTCCTAGTAATAGAACCATGTCTGATTCCAATCTTTCAGATGACTCGACAGTTCAGCATAAGGGAAAAGGCAGTCTCTCCGCCGTTGAATTGAGATGCCGCCAAGTTCAAGACTGGGACCGTTGGCACGTTCATTCTGCTGGTTCAAATAGAAAAGCTCTCTGAACAAAAGCAGATTTGGCTCCTCTCCCAGGTACACCTCGCAGAATACTTGGAAATTGCAGATATTTGACACGGAATTGGGTCCAATATCTTGAGATCTAAGGTCAAAGAAATTCAAAACCTCCATGAAGAATTTTGAGCCGGGAGGGGCAAATCCCCGGTTCATGTGATCCGTAAAAACTATCACCTCCCCTTCTTTGGGTTGAGGGCTTTCTTCAGACGGATCAGGGGCACGCTAAGACATGACCTCCTTCTTAGGCATATGGCCAGACTTCACAAATTCAGACAGTTCACTCCTTGTGACTGTGGATGGAACCCAGTTACAGGTCACAGGAGCCTTGGCCGCCTTAGGTGCCATGACAAAAATTGAGGCCTATGACAGAATAAGAGGTTCCGGTTCAAATTTAACCCGGAGGAAAATATTTAAAACTAGTCAAAGTGGCGGCTTAAGAAGGGGCCTAATGATATGAGGATAACTATGCAACAGTATTTAAGCCGCTACATGTGTCAAAAGCAGTTCAAACTTCTTAAAGTCATGAGAAGCAAGCAAGGTTCACAGATCAGTGTCATTTAACTAAACCGGCTACATGGACAGTTGTGTTTAAGTGTATTCGACAGAAGAAGTTTTCCGGGTGATACAAACAGTTTTTACAAATTGCCACTGTTATTTTAGGATCAAAAGGCTGTTCTAACAAGAAAATTTTCTAGACCTAAGATTGGCGCAGATGAAGCTCAAGTGCTCGAATGGGGCCTCTGTGTGACAGAAAGGGATCTATTTGCGTTCAAAATAAGTGTGGAATATCTACCGCACCAGTTTTTACCATCTTCAAGATCAAGAAAAGCGGGGGTGATGAAATCTATGGAAGGATCCTAATGAACAGCGAAGAACGCGAAGTACTCGAAGGTCCTAGTGTGGATCTAAAAAGCAGGAAAGAGGAGACTTACAGATGCAGGATCACGGTGGAGGGTCATCGCGTTTTTCCTGGTCAAATGAAGTTGATGCAGCGGCCGGAGTTGGTGAAGACGAAGAGATCTGTGACGGCGTCGGCGGCGGAGCTTGAGCGACAGGGACGCAGCAAGAGGAAGAGGATGACTGGAAGGAGGAGAATGGGAAGACCTAGGTCGTGCCTATTTATAAGGAAATGATAACTAAGACGGCACGAGAAACGAGGAGATAAAAGTTATTATCCAGCGGCCCCAATGCCTCGGTTTTTGGAACAGTCAATAAAGGCAAAGATCCGTTGGAGGATAAGGTGAAATAAAGAAAGAATTTAAGTAAAGATGACGTCATGGCGGGTTAACACGGATCCGAAAGATGACGTCATGGCTGGTTAAAGAAAACCTTTGCGTAGTCAGAAGACTGAAGATTTATTTCTTAAGGTATTTTAAGATTGACATGAACAGGTTCAAATCAATCTGGGGCCTAATGTTGGGGATATAACTATTTGTGTAAGTCGCCCAGGAGGGGCCTGGTTACGCAAAGAAGACTCACTATAAAGAGGCCCAAGACCAAGCATGAAGATGGTTGTTCAATAAAGGACTTAAGGCCCACAGGCGACTTAAGGCCCGTTGTACTAAACCGCCACAATGGCATGACTTGTACCATAAGGTAGATTTAACTAGTCACCAAGCCAGACACTATTTATAAGCCGGTCGGGACTCTGTAAGCCACAGGGCGTCAACCCGTGTATATAAGGGGACGACCTGCTGGCGGCTTAGGGCAAGAAACAACTCATCGAGAGCCAGGCATAGCGTATCTCGCTCCCTGGTCATCGAAACATCAATACCAACCTAACTAGACGTAGGCCTTACCTTCATCGTAAGGGGCCGAACTAGTATAAACCTCTCGTGTCCCTTGTCCCGATTAACCCCTTCAAGCTTCCTAGTTGCGATGGCTCCACAGCTAAGTCCTTTCACGAGGACATCTGACATGACAATTCCACGACACTAAGCATCTTGCCAGCATTATGGGTACCCAGGATATTGTTTCTTGAACTCTTCTGAAGTGGTTTCAGTTCTGGACTTGTTTTGCTGCGGTGTTTATATGCTACTGTGTTCCCTATATTTGCACTGGTGGTGAACTTTGATGCCCGGTGGATGTAATATGTGTAATAGCCATGATAGCCTAGCATAAGTTGCTTGCTTATTTATTTCCTTGTTGTCTTGTTTATTTGTTTGCTTGTAGTCAGTGCAGTTCTTTTTCCGTGGTTTGCTAGTGGCTGCAATAACCTATTTTTTAAAACTAGGCCACAATAACCATGGGCTAATATTTACTGCAGTGACACTGGGCCTCCTACGGGCCATAGAAACAGTGCCCCTTCTACGGGCCGTAGAAACAGTAGGCCTTCTACGGGCCATAGAAACATTGGGCCTTCTACGGGCCGTAGAAACAATGGGCCTTCTACGGGCCCTATCATCAATGGGCCTTATACGGGTCGTATGATCGATTGGCCAAACATGGGCCAATAACAGGCCGCATTATGGCTGTAAACGGGCTAGAGTTGGAATCGTCTGTTCATGGGCCGACCATAACGGGCCATCGTTAATAGGTTGTATCTGATGACGCTATGAAAACGGCCCAATGTATTAACGGACCACAAACGGGCCGACTGTAACCACCGGCTGAATTTGGCCCACAAGCAGAAAATTATAGTAACGGGCCGTAAGTAAACGAATGCTCAAAATGAGCCCAAGAATAAATGGGCTCTGAGAAGGCCAAAAGATAACATGGGCTGGAAACGGCTCAACTGAATAACGGGCCATTAATGGGTATAAAGTGATACACTGTTCATTACGGGCCAATTTCACCACGGGCCATTAATGGGTCTAAAGTGATACACTGTTCATTGTGGGCCAGTTTCACCATGGGGCGTTAATAGGCCAAGAGTTACATAGGGCCTCATATGGGCCGAAAGACGTCATGGGTCATACATGGGCCAGAAGTGAAAACGGGATGGAATCATATTGGATGGCCCAGATGACGCTACTGGGCCTAATTCGGGTAGGGCGTAATGGGCCTTGGGTTAGCGGGCTGTAAATGGGCTATCTGCGAACAGGCCGTTAACAGGCTTTCCATGGGCCGGCCCATCACCTTTTGACCAAGTCAAACGGGCTGGCCTTTTCACAAGAATGGGCCTCTGTTGGGCCGGGCCACGTGCCGATGTATCATAGGCGCCTTCTGTCCAATGAGTGGATGACATCTGTCCCAACGGTGAGCCGACACGTGTCTCCTCCAGCCAATGATGATTTTACACGTGGAAAATCCCCATTGGTCAGGGCTGTTAATGGGTTATCGGATCCAAAACCCGGCCCGATAGCTTAACGGTGTTCCGTTACGGTGGATGCCACATGTTGGTCACCCTTGACAAAAGCACTTCTGTGACGCGCGATTTATCGTCATGGAAGTGGACACTTCCGTGATGATAATTTTGGTAATGTCATGGAACACTTCTACGACAACACAGGTATGACTATCTTGATTCTGTCATAAATTTGTCATGGATGTACATGCATGACAAAAAACGCGACCTACTGTGACAAACACGCATCATCACGGAAGTGTATTTTTTTGTAGTGCATGTTCCTCTTCCGTTCTTCTTTAATAAGTACTCTCTCCATTCCTAAATACAAGTCTTTGTATAGATTCCACCATGGACTACATATGGAGCAAAATGAGTGAATCTACACTCTAAAATGTATCTGTATACATCTGTATGTGATCCATAGTGGAAATCTCTACAAAGACTTATATTTTGGAACAGAGGGAGTATGATAGTAGTACAGTATGTTCCTTGTAGTGAAGAGGAGCAGGGACATTTGCAGTGTAGAGGTCTATTTGGTCGGTTGTGATGGACACTTTCAACTCTTCGGGCCTCTTTGATTCGTAGGATTTTGTAAACATAGGAATAGGAATTGTAGTGGCCTGCCCACTTGAATCCTATAAGATTAGCAAGGAAATGCAGGGAGCTGTGTCACCTTTGAGAGTTACACTATATTAATAGTACCGCACCTTCAGTTGAAGAGAGCTAGTATCTGAATCCTTTCTAGCCATACCGACAATAGTAGCCTATATTTTCCATCAAGTTCCACTTTGCTGATTTTACTTGTGATGCTTACAGTTTTCCCGTTATATCTACACTATGATCTGTGTAGCTACTTTGTGTCGCACTTGCAGCAGTCCACTCTTGAAGCTAAACAACACACCAATCATAAGTCTTACTTCTTCAAATATGAATTGTGATATCATACTGATATTAGTTAATAGACACACATTTAATTGGTTAGGTAATGCTCCCACTTGATTTTCCAAATGCATGTGGCCACATACAGAGAGACGGCATGGAATTGCATTTCTTTGGGCGTTGTGATTCATCATGAGTGAGCAACCAACATTGTATGCAAAGAAGCGGAACCTCAAGAATATGCTTCCTCTTCAGTTCTTTAACATGTTCCTCTTTTGTTATTCTGTATTTAGTACGTACAGTATGTTCCTTGTCAGGATGGGGAGCAGGGACATCTGCAGTCAACAGCTGATAGAGCTATCCTATACGTGATCGACAGGCTTTCAATTAATTGCGGCAATACAACACTATATTTTCCAGCCAGTTCCACTTTCCCAATTTATATATCGTGGTTATGGTGTACCCCTTTTATGTACACTACAATCTGCCTAATTGTTGTGTGCTCTTGTTATCATGGTTTGGCAATAAATTCTCTATACAGTATATTATGAACCTATCATCTGCCAACTATCCTTACTTCTGAACCCTATTTTTTGTGTACTTGTGCTAGATTATATTAATGCATGCACCATATTACAGCACACATGGGCTCTCTCATCAGAATCCAGTGATAGCACACAAGGGTATACAGGGCGCCCCTATATTAGATTATCCCCTGCATTACAAAGATAATATCACTACTATTTATGTTTTCATGCTTCTCAGATATTATACGTAATCACAGTGAATATCAGAATCCATGCATCAGAAGAATATTGTGGAACGCTGCAATGACTTACAAAATTGGGACCAAGGCATTGAGTGCCATTCTGGATGCAATGAAACTCATACGCTCCCAACCTGTAGATTCTTGTTCAGAATATGATCCTAATGACTATTCTGGCCTCGAGGTGTCAAAGGCAGATGGCCGGTCATGTTCACCCATCAAGGTGCTTGTTCTAATTTGGCAAGGTTTTATTGATTGCGCGTATCTTGCATAAGGTGTCTTGCATTTCTTCTACTTTGTTGCACCGCCATCTACTTAGTTTACTCATCATATATGTCAAGATGTCATGCCCATCCATTATCAATACATATTACATCTGCCATCATACCATGTTTTTCCACTCAAATGTTGTTCTTATGGATCAGACATCAAAACGGAAGAGGGTGATTGCCGAACCTGAAGGAGCACCAGCAAAGTCCTTGAAAAATGTGGGGGTGCCGGAGAAATCAGAGATCGCCCCACTTATATTGGCTCTACAACCAGTGACACAAAACATAGGACCGACTCCAACAGACTGTACCCATACTTCACTGGCCACACCACTAACCCCACCACACAGGACCTGCACTCCAGCAAAAGGTATGCCTTTCAGTTGCCATAGCACCAGCCGTACCACAGAAAAATCCCACTCGAGCAAAATGTACAGCAAGTCCACCGGCCGAAGACCTATCCCAACTGCAGAGACGACCAATTCCTGCAGATTGGAATACCATTCCAGTTATTCCTAGTTTAAAAGGCAATGCTTTCAATGTTGTTAGGGACTACATGCATATATTCCCATCATGGGAAGATTATAGTGAAGACAAACACCATTTTCACATCTTCCTGTCCCACTTACGTGTAAGTGCTATTATTCATGGTGGTTATTTTCCTGTTTTCTGCTGATTGAACACATCAATGATTTACATTACATTGTTGTAAGTAGGCGAGGGTCAATCTGGATAGTCATGACGAGCAAAGCTTGCTTGCGCTTTTCAAGGAAGCATTGCAGCAGTGTCGGTGTTACCTAAGGAAATCACACTTTGATGGCAAGTCTATAAACGAATTTCCAGTGAAGTCTCATGTGCTAAATTTAGAAGACATTTAATGGAAAAACCTTGTCATGCACAGGTCTCGTTCCCAGGATGAGGTATTATTTATGATATCACATGACAATTTGAACTTCTACTTTTCCGCATGTGCCTTACGGATCTCTTTTGCAGGAAATCTGCTCGAAGAAGAATTCCAGTTTGAAAAGGACGATAGGATATCGCAAATATGTTGCCCGCTGCTTTGCTCTTGTTAGTACCTGTTATCCTGTATCACTGTACTTGCATTCATACCTGGTTCATTATGTGACAGCAGTATGCATGATAGCTTGCTTATCAATTGTTCGCTCCAAATTATTTGATTTGTATGAATGGTTACATTAGTGTAGAATATATCCAATGCCAATGAAATTTTTTAGCTCTGCATTGTTCTTGTAAGTACCTATTGTCCTTTATTAGTGTACTTATTGATAGCTAGTTGTTCATGTACCATCACTCTGCAGCTTATTTTCCTTTGCCCTCCATTTTCTACACATCAGATCTATATTTACTCTTACCATAAGGTTGGATAACACCGATGATACTGAAGAAGTTTAGCTCTGCATTGCTCTTGGTTGTTCCTTTTGCATGTATTGTTATACTTACATTTATAGCTACTTGGTTATGTAGGATCACTCTTCATCTTATCTTAAATATTCTCCATTTTTCTTATATTATCACATCTATATTTACTCTTAACAAAATGTAGAAGAAAGGCAATGCTTATGAAGAAGATTATGTGGTAAACTTGTTGAATTGCCCCCCCCCCCATCAGCATGGACAACGGCTTTATAGAGCCTGTCTTCACCACTAATGTAAGTTTGTCCTTCTCAAGCCATCAAACTTTGTTGTGTATATTTGGTTTGGCATGACTGAAACAACTATTTATTTTTGGTGTTTGCATCAAATTGCATGTTTAAAGTTTATTATGTAGTTCATAAACAAAAGTTTGTCCTTCTCAATTTAAGTTTTCAGTTGTACAACCAAGTTCCTTCTTCATACCATGTAAATTGAATTATACAGAGGAAGTGATATTTTTTTGCACTGCATGTATGCTTCTGTTCTTGATCCGTAATCCAGTGGTGTGGTTAACCTACCCACTACAGCACAATGTCATATTCTGCAATGTCTTAACTATGAACAATGTCATATCATTCTACTATTATTTAAACCGTCTTTTTTTGCCAATCTGAAATGGGATAAATTGACAGCACACTAACCATTGATACTTATGAGTTCTTGATCTGTAACCCAGTGGTGTCGTGAAGCTGCCAACTCCTTCACACTGTCATTTCCTGCCATGTCTTAACCTGAACAATACATATTGTGTTAATGCTATTTTAAACTGTGTCACTTTATTCATCAATAAGAAATGTGATGAATTGTCAGGACTGATACTTATATGTGCAAAATGTGTCATCTGTTTGCTTGTTTCTCTTTCAGAATGAGGAGGATATAAGCGTCAAACAAGCGCAGACTCATCAGCTTGCTTAGCTGCTTGCGCTGCAGCTTCCGAGCAGGGCTAACCTTTCTTGAACTCTATTGAAGTGCTGTCAGTTTTGTATATTATTTTGGCAGTGTGTTTATTTGCACTGGTGGCGATCTTTGATGCCCAATGTATGTAATATGTTGTCTGCTTGTGCTTTATTCTCATAATGGCGAACTTTGATGACCAATGGATGTAATATGCCATAATTTCTTTATTGTATAGCCTAGGTTCTTTCTTATTCACGATGTTGCAGTTATTTTACCGTATATATATCCTGTCTTCGCAATAAACCGTCCAAACCGTAACATTACAATACATAATCGGGCCGTCATGCAAATCACTATGTATGATCTACATCATGGGCCCAGTCATCTTGGTCCGTTAACAGGCCTAAATGTAAACTGGCCCACTAGTAGTTTCGGATCTTTAATAGGCCGACTAAACCGCCGGCCCTATTTTCGCAAGAAAATTCAATGGGCTTTTAGTAGGCTGAAAAGTAGGTTGGCCTAAAACGTGCCGAACAGCTCACAGGCCGACAGCAGGCCAAAATAGACCCCGACCCATGATTGTGCCAATCACATCACAGACCGTTAACAGGCCAAAATTGTCTCGGTCCTTGTTTGGCCCAATCAGATTATCGGCTGTGAGCAGGCCAAATGCAAAGCGGGCCATAGTTACACCCAACTTTATGATGGGCTTTTAACAGGCCGAAATAAATATGGGGATGAAATGTTAAACGGGCCTTTAACAGGCTGAAACTAATATAAGTCCGTATTACTAAATGGGCCTTTAGCAAACAGAAATCCTGATCGGGCCTCAAGTGGGCCCTAAAGCACAGCGTCCACTTGACGGGCTGGATCTGATATGGGCCATAATTTAGCCCAAAGGCTCTTAAAGGGTCGGATCTGATCTGGGTCGTAATATGGCCCATAACGTGGTAGGCTATTAATGGGTCAGATTTCATATGGGCCTTTATTATGCCCAGAACGTGGCATGATGTTAATGGACCGGGTCAAATATGGGCCGGCATTTGGCCCAAAACATGGCAGACAGTTAACGGGTCGGCCCACTAGTGTCCTCAAAATCTTGTGGGCCTTTAGCTGGGCCAGCCCATTATGGTCTACAAAATCTTGTGGGCCTTTAGCTGGGCCAGCCCATTATGGTCCGCAAAATCTTGTGGGCCTTTAGTTGGGCCGGCCCATTTAATCTTTATGGGACACTTTTGGGCCAGTCCATTATATCTTACAAAACATGATCATCTCATACAAAACATGATCATCTCATACAAAATCTTGTGGGCCTTTAGTTGGGCCGGCCCATTATATCTTACAAAACATGATCATCTCATACAAAACATGATGTGATAAACGTTATTGTATGAGATGATCATGTTTGTAAGATATCTGACAACCGGCAGGAGCCTTATGGTTGTCTCTTTATTGTATGAAATACAAATGCCATGTAATTGCTTTACTTTATCACTATGCATTAGTGATAGTTGTAGAAGCAATAGTTGGCGAGACGACCACGACGCAACGATGGAGATCAATGTGTCGAGCCGGTGACAATGAAGATCATGATGATGCTTTGGAGATGGAGATCAAAAGCACAAGATGATGATGGCCATATCATTTCACATGTTTTGATTGCATGTGATGTTTATCTTTTATGCATCTTATTTTTCTTAGTAAGGTGGTATCATTATAAGATGATCCCTTCACTAAATTTCAAGGTAAAAGTGTTTTCCCTGAGCACCATTGTACAGTTCATCATGTTGAGACACCACGTGATGATCGGGTGTGATAGACTCTACATTCACATACAACGAGTGTAAGACAGTTTTACACATGCAGCATATTTGGGTTAAACTTGACGAGCCTAGCATGTACAGACATGGCCTCGAAACACTGGAGACCAAAAGGTCGAACGTGAATCATATAGTAGATATGACCAACATAGATATGTTCACCATTGATGACTACCCCATCTCACGTGATGATCGGACATGGTTTATTTGATTTGGATCACGTATCATTTAGATGACTTGAGGGATGTCTATATAAGTGGGAGTTCTTAAGTAATTTGGTTAATTGAACTTAATTTACCATGAACTTAGTCCTGATAGTATTTGCATATCTATGTTTTAGATCAATAGCTCGCGTATAGCTCCCATGTTTTATTTTTTATATGTTCCTAGAGAAAAACTAAGTTGAAAGATGATAGTAGCAATGATGCGGACTTGGTCCGTGATCTGATCTTTATCCTCATTGTTGCACAGAAGAATTATGCCCTTGATGCACCGTTAGGTGACAGACCTATTATAGGAGCAGATGCAGACGTTATGAACGTTTGGCAAGCTCGATATGATGACTACTTAATAGTTTAGTGCGCCATGCTTTATGTCTTAGAACCGGGACTTCAAAAACGTTTTGAACGCCATGGAGCATATGAGATGTTCCAAGAGCTAAAATTGGTATTTCAGACTCATGCCCGTGTCGAGAGGTATGAGACCTCTGACAAGTACTTTGCCTACAAGATGGAGGAGAATAGCTCAACCAGTGAGCATGTGCTCAGAATGTCTGGGTACTACAATCGCTTGAATCAAGTGGAAGTTAATCTTCCAGATAAGATAGTGACTGACAAGAGTTCTCTAGTCACTATCACCAAGCTACTAGAACTTCATGATGAACTATAATGTGCAAGGGATGACGAAAGCAATTCCCAAGCTCTTCATGATGCTAAAATCGACGAAGGTAGAAATGAAGAAAGAGCATCAAGTGTTGATGGTTAACAAAACCACTAGCTTTAAGAAAAAGGGCAAGGGACAGAAGGGGAACTTCAAGAAGAACAGCAAACAAGTTGCCGCTCCCATGAAGAAGCCCAAAGCTAGACCCAAACCTGACATTGAGTGCTTCTACTGCAAAGGAAATGGTCACCGGAAGCGGAACTCCCAAAATACTTGGCGGATAAGAAGGATGGCAAAGTGAACAAAGGTATATTCGATATACATGTTATTGATATGTACTTTACTAGTGTTCATAGTAGCCCGTGGGTATTTGATACCGGTTCAGTTGCTAAAATTAGTGACTCGAAACAGGAGTTGAAAAATGAACAGAGACTAGTTAAAGGCGAGGTGACGATGTGTGTTGGAAGTTATTCCAAGGTTGATAAGATCACCATCGCATACTCCCTCTACCTTCAGGATTAGTGTTGAACCTAAATAAATGTTATTTGGTGTTTGCGTTGAGCATGAATATGATTGGATCATGTTTATTGCAATACGGTTATTCATGTAAGTCAGAGAATAATTGTTGCTCTGTTTACATGAATAAAACATGGTCATACACTGAATGTAAATGGTTTATTGAATCTCGATCGTAGTGATACACATATTCATAAACTTGATGCCAAAATATGCAAAGTTGATAATGATAGTGCAACATACTTGTGGCACTGCCGTTTAAGTCATATTGGTGTAAAGCGCATGAAGAAACTCCATGTAGATGGACTTTTGGAATCACTTGATTACAAATCATTTGATACTTGCGAACCATGCCTCATGGGCAAGATGACTAAAACTCCGTTCTCCGGAACAATGGAGCGAGCTAATGACTTATTGGAAATAATACATACCGATGTATGAAGTCCGATGAGTATTGAGGACACGGCGGGTATCATTATTTTCTCACCTTCACAGATGATTTAAGTAGGTATGGGTATATCTACTTGATGAAACACAAGTCTGAAACATTTGAAAAGGTTCAAATATTTTAGAGTGAAGTAGAGAATCATCGTAACAAGAAAATAAATTTCTACGATCTGATCATGGAAGCAAATATTTGAGTTACGAGTTTGGCCTTCATTTAAAACAATGTGGCATAGTTTCACAACTCACGCCACCTGGAACACCACAGAGTAATGGTGTGTCCGAACATTATAATCATACTTTATTGGATATGGTGCGTTCTATGATGTCTCTTACCGATTCACCACTATTGTTTTGGGGTTATGCATTAGAGACAGCCGCATTCATAAATAGGGCACCTTCTAAATTCATTGAGATGACACCGTATGAACTGTGGTTTGGCAAGAAACCTAAGATGTCATTTCTTAAAGTTTGGGGTTGCAACAGTTATGTCAAAAGGCTTCAGCCTGATAAGCTCGAAACCAAGTCGGAGAAGTGTGTCTTCATAGGATACCCAAGGAAACAATTGGGTACACCTTCTACCACAGATCCGAAAGGCAAAATCTTTGTTGCTAAGAATGGATCCTTTCTAGAGAAGGAGTTTCTCTCGAAAGAAGTGGGTGGGAGGAAAGTAGAACTTGATGAGGTAATTGTACCTTCTCTCAATTTGGAAAGTAGCACATCAGAGAAATCCGTTCTCGTGATGTGTACACCAACTAGAGAGGAAGCTAATGATGACGATCATGAAACTTCAAATCAAGTTACTACTGAACCTCGTAGGTCAACCAGAGCATGATCCGCACCAGAGTGGTACGGTAATCCTGTTCTAGAAGTCATGTTACTAGAACAAGAAGAACCTATGAACTATGAAGAAGCTATGATGATCCCAGATTCCGATAAATGGCTTGAGGCCATGAAATCTGAGATAGGATCCATGTATGAGAACAAAGTGTGGACTTTGGTGGACTTGCCCGATGATCAGCAAGCCATTGAGAATAAATGGATCTTCAAGAAGAAGACAGACGATGACGGTAATGTCACCATCTACAAAGCTTGACTTGAGTTCAAGGAGTTGACTATGATGAGACCTTCTCACCCGTAGGCGATGCTTAAGTCAGTCTGAATCATGTTAGCAATTGCCGCATTTTATAATTATGAAATCTGGCAAATGGATGTCAAAACTGCATTCCTTAATGTATTTCTTAAAGAAGAGTTGTATATGATGCAACCAAAAGGTTTTGTCAATCCTAAAGGTGCTAACAAAGTGTGCAAACTCCGGCGATCCATCTATGGACTGGTGCAAGCATCTCGGAGTTGGGATATACACTTTGATGAGGTAATCAAAGCATATGGTTTTATACAGACTTATGGTGAAGCCTGTATTTACAAGAAAGTGAGGGGGGCTCTGTAGCATTTCTGATATTATATGTGGATGACATATTGTTGATCGGAAATGATATAGAATTTCTGGGTAGCATAAAAGGATACTTGAATAAGAATTTTTCAATGAAAGACCTCGGTGAAGCTGCTTACATATTGGGCATCAAGATCTATAGAGATAGATCAAGACGCTTGATAAGATTTTCAATGAGTACATACCTTGACAAGATTTTGAAGGAGTTCAAAATGGATATGTCAAAGAAGGAGTTCTAGCCTGTATTGTAAGGTGTGAAGTTGAGTAACACTCAAAGCCCGACCACGGCAAAAGATAGAGAGAGAATGTAAGTCATTCCCTATGCCTCAGCCATAGGTTCTATAAAATATGACATGTTGTGTACCAAACCTGTTGTGTACCTTGACATGAGTTTGGCAAGGGGGTACAATAGTGATCCAGGAGTAGATCGTTGGACAGCAATGAAAATTATCCTTAGTTACCTACGAGGACTAAGGAAATGTTTCTCGGCTATGGAGGTGATAAAAAGTTCGTCGTAAAGGGTTACGTCGATGCAAGCTTTAACACTGATCCAGATGACTCAGAGTCTCAATCTGGATACATGTTGAAAGTGGGAGCAATTAGCTAGAGTAGCTCCATGCAGAGTATTGTAGACACAGAAATTTGCAATATACATACGGATCTGAATGTGACAAACCCGTTGACTAAGCCTCTCTCACAAGCAAAACATGATCACATCTTAGTAGTCTTTGGGTGTTAATCACATGGCGATGTCAACTAGATTATTGACTCTAGTAAACTCTTTGGGTATTGGTCACATGGTGATGTGAACTATGGGTGTTAATCACATGATGATGTGAACTAGATTATTGGCTCTAGAGCAAGTGGGAGACTGAAGGAAATATGCCCTAGAGGCAATAATAAAGTTGTTATTTTATATTTCCTTATTCATGATAAAGGTTTATTTTTCATGCTATAATTGTATTGATTAGAAACTTAAATGCATGTGTGAATTCATAAACAAATACCGTGTCCCTAGTAAGCCTCTACTAGACTAGCTCGTTGATCAAAGATGGTTAAGGTTTCCTAACCATGGACATGTGTTCTCATTTGACAATGGGATCACATCATTAGGAGAATGATGTGATGGAAAAGACCCACCCGTTTGCTTAGCATAATGATCGTTCAGTTTATTGCTATTGCTTTCTTCATGTCAAATACATGTTCCTTCGGCTATGAGATTATGCAACTCCCGGATACCGGAGGAATACCTTGTGTGCTATCAACTGTCACAACGTAACTGGGTGATTATAAATATGCTCTACATTTATCTCCGAAGGTGTTTGTTGGGTTGGCATAGATCAAGATTATGAATTGTCACTTCGAGTATCGGAGAGGTATCTCTGGGCCCTCTTGGTAATACACATCATAAGCTTGCAAGCAAATGACTAAGGAGTTGGTTATGAGGTGATGTATTACGGAACGAGTAAAGAGACTTGCCGGTAACGAGATTGAACTAGGTATGAAGATATCGACGATCGAATCTTGGGCAAGTAACATACCAATGGACAAGGGAATAACGTATGTTGTCATAACGGTTTGACTGATAAAGATTTTCATAGAATATGTAGGAGCCAATATGAGCATCCAGGTTCTGCTATTAGTTATTGACCGAAGAGGTGTCTCGGTCATCTCTACATAGTTCTCGAACTCGTAGGGTCCGCACGCTTAATGTTCAACGATATTGTATTATGTGAGTTATGTGATTTGGTGACCAAATGTTATTCAGAGACCTGGATGAGATCACAGGCATGACGAGGAGTCTCAAAATGGTCAAGAGGTAAAGATTGATATATAGGACAATGGTATTCGGACACTGGAAGTGTTCCGAAGTGTATCGGGTATTTATCAGAGTACCAGAGGGGTTACCGGAAACCCCGGGGGGAATATATGGGCCATATGGGCCATGAGAGGGGAGCACACCAGCCCACAAGGGGTGGCGCCCCCCCCCTATGGCAGGAGGCTGAATTGGGAGAAGGAAAAAGGGGGTCCGGCCCCCCTTTCCTTTCTCTCTTTCCCCTTCCCTTTCTTCTCCGATGAAATATGGAAGGGGGCGCCACTTAGGGAAACCCCAAGTAGTATTCGGATCCTACTTGGGGCGCACCCTGGCTGCCTCCCCTCTCCCTCCCACCTATATATATATAGGGGGCACCCCTAGCACACCCTAGACAATTGCCTAGTCGTGTGCGGCGTCCCCCTCCACCATTTACTCACACGGTCATATCTTCGTAGTGCCTAGGTGAAGCCCTGCGCGAATCACTTCACCATCACAGTCACCACGCCGTCGTGCTGACGGAACTCATCTACTACCTCGACACCTTGCTGGATCAAGAAGGCGAGGGATGTCACCGAACTGAAGGTGTGCAGAACTCGAAGGTGTCGTACATTCGGTACTCGATCGTGGAGCGCGAAGTTTGACTACATCAACCGCGTTGTGAAACGCTTCCGCTTATGGTGTACGAGAGTACGTAGACACACTCTCCCCCTCGTTTGTATGCATCTCCATGGATAGATCATTGCGTGTGGGTAGAATTTTTTTGTTTTTCATGCAACGTTTCCCAACAGATTGGGGCAGTGAAAAATATTCCAGTGGTGCTTTTGATTTACCCACTGAATGGTTGAATTGCTTGTTTCTATGAACTGAGTTCACCAATAATGTGAAGTATGCTCAGGAAGAGCACTCGAGAACCACTTCTCTTCTCAAGCCCAAATAGCGTGTAGAAGAAAAGTCCTTATAAAGAGGGTCCAACTCTTTCTCCACACGCGGAGTGGTACTAAACTTCCTACCACATGCCATGTCCTTTTTGTACATTGTACAATCAAAGTCGCTCACATACACGAGCATACACTCACCTCTATGAACGCACACATGCACACCCTATCCCCATGAACCTCCGAGAGAATGGGCCGACACATCATCTTGAGATTGACGAAGTTGCCATAGATAGCTTCTGGTCGACGGAAACGTCTCCTCACACGAAAGACGGAACACACATCGCTGGAAGGCCTGAAATAAATCCAAAAAATGCAAGCATCAATGTCAAGTCTAGAACTTGAACTCTGATGGGCCGGGATACCACTGTACTCTAGCCATCCAACCACATGTTGGTTCGCCACCACATCTCTTGTCATGACACCGACATGGGCTCTCAAAGATTTTTTGAAATTGTTGGATGGGCCTAAAGCCCACCCTATATTTCAACATTATGGACATACAAATTTATTTGCAGAGAAGATGGAGTTGTTTGAGCAAAGAAATGAACAAACTCTAATGGGGGTACACATCAAAACTTCCGTTTGTCTAACATTTCTTAATGATCTATATAACTTACTTGAATCCCAAAGTTCGCTTATACATTAATTTCTTATTCTCATTCAAGGGTTTTAAATGTGTGCAAGTATTGTTCTCTTTGAAATATGTACTACATTTGTTCTGTTGGGACTCGGGAGACGGTTTTCTTTCGCAGAGCCTTAACCTCTAGCTCATGAGACCCTTATACGGATATTCAATTCGGTGGAATATGTTCCAGTGTGTGATGTTCATGCCAAATTTCATCTTTTTCGGACATCTGAGGAGCTCATGATAAAAAGACAAAATCGATCAAAATAGTAGATAAGCAGTAAACATTCTTACATCCCCGAAATTTTGCTGAGAGCTACTGAAATGTTCAAATTCCACGAAATTGTCAGGACCCCGACTCGATGCCACATAGGTCTAGCATGTAACACCTCATATCACTTTGCGGCCTCACGCACGGTGTTCCCACGGGTGTCGCCTTACCTTTGCCCGGGACCGTTTGCGCCTTTTGGCTCACGTATATGATAGTGTCGCTAGCATCCATATGATAAAGAGCCCAGGCTGACATGACTAGTCGTAAACCCAAAGTGGCACAGACTTACAGGGACAGGCATCCATGACCCAGCATCGAACGTGTCGGTCATCAACGAGTGAATCCAGGCTGTAGCACTGGGCTAGCAGGACTCCGGTGAACCGGGCTGTAGCGGGCTAACAGGACTCCGGTATTCATCGCGTGACATTTCCCCGAAGGGACAGACACAGGAACGAAGAAGGACACATGCCGGCCAGCCTAAGTGTTCCGGAGCAGTAGCAAGCTACCATGGCTCGGTGGCAACACTAGGAGACATTTCCCGGTAAGAGAGGCTACTAAAGATAAACAACTAGATGGTCAGATCCCACACATACCAAGCATTTCAATAACATACACACAATATGCTCGATATGTGCAATACAACATGGCATCACAAAATGACTCTACGACTCAAGTAGTTTATTCAATAGGCTCCGAGGAGCGAGATATTACAAACATGGGTCCCATGACCCAACACTCAGAGCATACAAGTCAAAGCACAAACGGAAGCTATCATGTCTGAGTACAGACAACTATAAATGAAAAAGGCTGAGAAGCCTGACTATCTATCAGATCCTGCCGAGGGCACAAGATCGTAGCTGAGGTATCAAGCTAAACGTCGAAGTCCACGTGGAACTACTAGCGAGACCGAAGTCTCTCTGCAAAAACATAAAATAGGCAAACGTGAGTACAAATGTACCCAGCAAGACTTACATCAGAACTATCTACATATGCATCATTATCAACAAGGGGTTGGTGGGGTTTAACTGCAGCAAGCCAGCTCTGACTCGGTGGCTATCCTAAACTACGACTGCAATGTAACTCTTTGAGGTGGCGCACACGAGTCCACATATTCACCAACCAATACCCCACTATGGATCCGCTCCCGTCTCCCTACGAGAACGCCATCCATAGCACTCACGCTTATCTTGCGTATTTTAGAGTATCCACTTTCACTTGTCTATGAACTGATATAAGCAACCCAGAAGTCCTTTTCCGCGGACACGGCTATTCGAATAGATGATGTTAACCCTGCAGGGGTGTACTTCTTCATACATGTTTCCACCACTTAGCGTCTGCACACGACATGTGCTCGGCAGACTTCAAGCGAAAGCCGACGTGGGTGTAGACCACGACCTACCTAAACACTCAAGTCTCTAGTCCAGGTTTATCGCCTATTCGGGTTCCATCCATGAGGAGATCCGGCCGGAGTTTCGCTCACAGCCCCAAACGATGTGAACAGGGTTCCGTGACACCAAACGGGCGCCCGGTTTACCCGGCCACGTGCCTACCGCATCACAGCCCACCCCTACGGTCAGCGCTGTCCACGGCCTCCAGCATACTACAAACACCAGAAACTACTTGCAACTCCTGGACAGAGGACAAGGGTGAATAAGAAGTCGAGCGGGGTCATATTTCAGGGCCCAATGTATGGTAGTAACTGAATCATGGATCACAAACACAGAACTCAGTTCCTGAGGACGGCCACAATGAGACAACCCACCATGTACTCCTACATGGCCTCTCACCGCTACCTTTACCAAATCGTGTTCACACACTTAGCTCACACACAGTAGGACATGTTCACACGCCTCTGATTCATCCCCGATGAATCAGACCTGACTCAACTCTAAGCAGTAGCAGGCATGACAAACAAGCATGAATGAATAGGCACAACAGGGCTCAAACAACTCCTACTCATGCTAGTGGGTTTCATCTATTTACTGTGGCAATGACAGGTCATGCAAAGGATAAAGGGGTTCAACTACCGCAGCATGTAACAGTTGAATCGGTGTTGTCCTAATGCAGTAAAAGAGAGCAGGAGCGAGAGGGTAGGATTGTATCGGAATGAACAAGGGGGTTTTTGCTTGCCTGGCACTTCTGAAGATAACATTGAGTCTTCATCAGTGTCAACGATCACATCCTCGGTATCACGTCTATCGAGAGGGGACAAATACCGGCAACACAGAAGGAAACACAATCAATGCAATGCACAATATGATGCATGATCGTGACATAGCAAAATGAATGTGTTTTGGGCTAATGCATCTAGCAACAAGTTAAATGAAGTTGGTTTGAATACAAGATTCAAATTCAAACTCCATATGTGTTTATTTAAATGCCCTTTATTTGATTTGTGCTAAACAGCAGCTATAAGTTGTTCTAACATGCATGAAAATGGTACAGATGGATTCCTTGAATTTTTCTGATAATTTTTCATATATAATTTATTTCATTTGGAGTTACGGTTAATTTTCTATGATTTTTTGAAGTTTTAGGCATTTTCTGGAATTTATAAATCATTTTAGATTTATTTAAATTCCAGAAAGGAATTATTGCGTCAGCACTAGGTCATGCTGACCTCAGCAAGTCAACAGGGGCTGGTCCGGGTCAAACCTGACCAGTGGGGCCCACTGGTCAGTGACACACCGCTGGCATGAGTCACTGACGTGTGGGGCCAGTCAAAAGCCACGTCAGCAAGTCAAACTGACATCGAGGCCCACATGTCAGTGAGATAGAGAGCTAACAGGGGGTTATTTAACTTAACCCGTGTTTTTAACAGCAGCGGTCCCACATGTCATGCACAGGGGTTTAATTAACCGAGTGATTAGCACCTAACCTAATGCTCCACGTCAGCTAGTGACGCCGGCGACCACGGCGACGGCGAGACCTCGCCGGAGTTGCTCGGGACGGCGCTACAGGCTACGGTTGGGCACCCTGAGGGCACCAGGAGGGAGCCCGTGCTCCCGCGCGTCTAGGGGCGCACGCAGCTGGGCGCGGGGAGGTCGGGGTCGACGTCGGCGACCAGAACGGCGGCGGCCGGAGCTACGGGTTCGAGCAGCGCGGGGCTGCAGCTTGCAATTGAACAAGCTAGGCGATTGGGAAGCATCTGCGGGACGTGTCGAACTCGTCCAGGTGCTCTTCATGGTCAGCAGGGGTCGCTAGCAACGGCGAGCTTCACGGCGGCGGCAGCAAGCTCTCGGCCATCACGGAAACCACGGCTAGGGGACGCAATCGATGGTGGAGAGAGGGGGAGAACGAAGAGGAGCTCACAACAGTGAAGGGGAGCAACTCGGTGTAGCCGGGGACGCGCTGAGGCCGCAGATTGACCGGAGGGGGCCGTCGGATCCGGAGGTTGAAGACGACGGTTGACGGCGATGCAGGGCCTCCCGGCGTCCCGTAGCTCGATTGGGAGGACGAGGAGGTTTCTTCGGTGCCTCTAGGGTCGGCGGAAGGGCGAGGGGTGGCTGATGGCCGCAAGGACGATGGGTGGCGGCCATGGCTGCTCCAGACCGAGCTCGGGGACGAGCGATGGGGGGGGGGGGAAGGAGAGGGCCAGGGAAGGGGAAGAGTGAGCGAGGGGGTCAGCGGGATCGGGACGACGCGGGAAAGTCGTCCACGCGTTCAGGGGATCGTCGGCAAGCAGGAGGTGGCCGGGAACGCCCGCGCGCGCGCCACGCTTCCCCTCTGCCTACTGGCAGAAGGAAGAAGACGGCTCTGTCCTCGGTGGGCTGGGCTGCACAGCTGGGCCGGCAACAGTAGCGGGCTGCGCAGGTAGGCTGAGGTAAGTCCTTCTCCCTCTTATTTTTATTCTGTTTTATTTTTTTTCTATTTCTGCAATTTGTTTTTGATTTGTTTTAAATATCAAATCATTTTTATAAAATCCTGAAAATAAATATGGGTGCTTTCTGAATTATTTCAGTGACCCTTATCAATTTCCAACATTTATTTGAGCATTTAAATTATTTATAGTATTTAAATGCCCAAGGTCAAATACAATATGGTTTAATTCAGTGACCAAATATGTCCTGCAAAAATATAAACCATTTTTGGTAGATGCTTCCACCTCAAACCAGAAATGTTGAACATTTTTAGAGGACATTTTGAGTTCAATGAAAAAGGTTTTATTTTGACCCTAGTTGAATTCATTTGGTGCTAGGGCTTAGTCAATCCCCATTTCAACTTTCTGTAAAAAATAAACATGATGCATCACCAAAGGCTAGTACTAGTGCAATGCCAGAAGCTAGGGATGTGACAACTCACCCCCACTAAACAAGAATCTCGTCTCGAGATTCAAGCGTAGGGTAGGATGAAGGGGAAGCGGAAACTAGTACAATCTTCACGATCCAGGTTGCACTTCAAATGAACGTTGATTTGAACACCATCTTTGCCTTGTCGTCTTGCTCTGAGAAATCCTGCCAACATGGCCTGGAGGGAAGGAGACTCTAGAAGGGTCGATCTTCTCGAAGATCGAACAACTCACGGAATGAGACATAGGACCATCTCTCGGGTTGAGACACGAGATACACATCAAGAGGGGTGGAAAGAAACGGATGACGAAGGTTCACTAGGTGGACAACAATTCCACACTTAAGAAGGTGGTAATCGATTGTCAACGTAGCGAGGAGTTGGGTTGCCATGATACCACAACGAGACACCTTCGGAAGCGTGACTCGTAGATATCTCCCCTTAAGTGGCAAAAAGAATTACTTTTGATTCAAAGATCATTGAAACTCTTTATACCAGCTTAAGGCAAATCATAATCGATCATTTAGAGGGGTTCGGTAGAATGGCATACTCGGACTTGGATGATGTGGACTACCTTGTTGAAGACAACGTAATGGATGAATTTGCTTATCACCGGAAATGGATGAGACCCATGGTAGAATGACACATTGGTGGTGCAAGCTGGGAACAAAATGCAAATGCTGGAATGATTCTGGTAACTGGGGAAAAACCCAACAATAAAGAGTGAATTCACTGTTGGAGTGGTTATAGCATAACCGAAGGGACTAGGAGCAATCCCGGTTAGTGCCGGCGATAACACCTAACGCTTGTGCGTGCTCTCAAGAACTTGAGCAATTCCATAATCATCAAGGTTTTACCAACATCCGTGTCAAGGGTCCGATAACACAACTTACTACCATGATGAATGGTGATGGAGGATGCAGATGCAAAGGAAGATAACACCTTCTCAGATTTCACCCTTGGCGGGGTCAAGGAAATAAAATCTGGATAATCGACCGAGAGACATTTAGCACTCCGCTTCTAATGTTCTCCTTGATGTGCTAGTGTAACCCATTCATAGATATGGTTTGATATCTAGAACATCAAGTAAAAGGTCGGACTTCGGGATCTCAGAAATCCATAGGGGCAACTAGGGAGTAAATCCTACGAAATCCCTATGGGGGGGTGGCCAACTTCATCAATCAAGATATTATAATAACAGGTCTTCCGGCTGGGTGTGTTGGCCACGACATCCACTTTACCGGTTATCGAGGGACCAATATTATAGTTCTTGGGAAATGTTCCAAACCATCATATCTGCCTGAGATTCAGATCTGGTTGGTGTCAGGATAATCCAGACTCATCGAGTCTAGGAAGAAAAATGAAAGTTTACAACACAAATCGACGAGATGACGTTGCGGGATTCTCGGGAGATGAACTACGATAGCTAGCTCCAAAACACGAGCTGGTTCTGCTACAAACATGTGAACACGCTGTCCCAGACAAACATGACCACGTGGTAGTCTTATAATAAAACACTACCGAGTTCAGGTGGGGAACCATCAACGAGGATATCAAAATCCTTGCATAAGGCATGCTCTTAAGAAGGAACTTCTTTTCCTTGAACAAATCAATCAGTGGCTTGGTGTGCTCGGAACACATATGGAATGAAGGTTGCAAGTCTCCAGACCACAGAATACTTCGCACGTGTGCATGACTGATTCGGAATGATTCCAAAGAAAGCAACATTGACTGTCTCGAATCCACGGCGGCAACTTGCATCAGATGCACATGAATTAAAGGAAGTCACTACCTTCATCCAAACATATGCTTCATGAGCTAGCATGAACAAATGCTTTCAAAAGTTTCCAACACTAGCTTAATGTTCAGCAAAATTATGGAAAAGATAAGGATGTTGTCAATGGGCTCAACAACAATTCATCTGGGTTTCCTTTTAAAGGAATTCCATAGTTAAGTGAACAAGTGATAGCATTGGTCAGACCTAAAAAGATATAATGGTGTATGCTCGAAGGATCAACCACGAATAAGACAACATTACGAGCATCATTGGTACTGATTTGATTTGACGATAGCCCACACTCAAATCAAAGGATTGATAAGACAATAGTCCAGCAACTGATCACAAGGACCAATCGATGAAGATATCATCTTTCTTCAACACACACTACACAAGAATATCCCTTTGGAACGAACTAAGTCAGACAAGCTTTATCTTCCAACTCTCCAATTGTTGTCTAGCTTAACCAACTAGCTCAGGGATATCTAACACCGATTCTTGGAGAAAGGGTGGTTTACAAGAATCCAACTTGATCACGGGCTCAACATAACGGTCAGGTGACAACCTGGTAATACTTCTGAGAAGATATTCAGAAAATCACGAACCACCGGTATGTTACTAAGCTCGAGAACAATCTCGCTTTTCAGGGCAAGACGATATGATCAATAGAGCAAAGATTTGAAATGATCCTAACTCATCGATCGAGGAGTGAACCAGGAGAATGGACTAGGTAGCACGATCAATCTTAGAATGATGATTCAATAACCAACACACTAAGAATGAAATTATTGTCCTTTAACTACCCAGCAACAAGGTTGCTAGGGGTATTGATTTCACACGCCATGATTCATTTGTCGGCATTCCGGTTACAATAACACAGGAACCGAGGAATGAACAATGATGGCAAGAAGTATCACTGTACCAAGAGTACATAGGATGGTGTGCAATTCCTATAACAATCTCGATATAAAGATGGTAATACTTCAAGGTAGAACAGACCAGAAGCTGGATTAGCATTTTGATCTGCGGAATACAATTGCTTTGACCCAATCCTAGATATGGAAGAGGTACTGGAGTTTGTTTCTCCTAGTCATTCCGGAATAGAATGGCTTGACAGACCACAAGAGTCATAGGCATCGATGAACGAACGCACGCATACTCCTGACTATCAATTGATAGACGAGGGTCAGAATGCAACTACGGAGAACAACTCAAAGGAACATATAATTTTCTGAGTTGTGGATGCATAGGTTAGTATGTCGGACGAAGTTCAACATATTTCTTCCGGATAACCCATGCAGAAAGGTTGAGCTGGCAGAGTCACAATATAGCATGGAGAACCCATCGAGAGCACTCTGGTTATGATCTTTGATCCAACAAACTACTGCCATAAGTGGTTCATAGTATTTGGAAGAAGGGAAATACCATGGACCTCGAGGACCAATGCAAAGGTTACTAATATCCTAAAGGCACTAGCAATTACTATCAACATGAAGTAGGTAGAGTGAATCTCGGGTTCAGAACCCAGGAGTAGAATACCTACTACTAAGTAGCATCACGGGATGCTTCCGAGAATAAAGGCCAGAATCTCACACTAGGACACAAATCATGGCTGGACCACTAGATGATCCCCTAAAACACCTAGGGTCATAATAATAACTCCAACATAAAGGTCGAGGCAGTAAAGTACCTCAACTCATTGATTTGTGTGATTAATCTGACCAAAGGCACATCGGAAACAGGAGGAAGGGATTTGCAAATGCATCAGACTGTTTGGAAACCTGGGATGACTCGGACAGCATAACGGCTGTAAATGCTCAGAAAAGATTTGAGACATTCACAAAAATGGTGGCATAACCACTCAGAAGCACAATATCAAGGTTTCGAGATCAACAGTTAACATACGGAAGTAGTAGGAGCTGAACTGAGGCTTGAATCAACAATCTCATAAGTCTATGGATTAGTAACACGTGATCCTGATAGAAAGAAGAGATAGCCTAGTTCTTAATCCCCGTAGAAGATAAGATGATGACTCAGATCAGAAGGGCATGAGGTATAAGGAGTAAAAAGAGCCTTACGTTCCATCCCACAATCAATTCCCTTATATAACTAAAGAATTTCTAGACTCAACTTCGACCAGTTTGGCTTGGTAATCCTACAGGCAGTCAAGCTCTGATACCAACGCTGTCAGGACCCCGACTCGATGCCACATAGGTCTAGCATGTAACACCTCATATCACTTTGCGGCCTCACGCACGGTGTTCCCACGGGTGTCGCCTTACCTTTGCCCGGGACCGTTTGCGCCTTTTGGCTCACGTATATGATAGTGTCGCTAGCATCCATATGATAAAGAGCCCGGGCTGACATGACTAGTCGTAAACCCAAAGTGGCACAGACTTACAGGGACAGGCATCCATGACCCAGCATCGAACGTGTCGGTCATCAACGAGTGAATCCAGGCTGTAGCACTGGGCTAGCAGGACTCCGGTGAACCGGGCTGTAGCGGGCTAACAGGACTCCGGTATTCATCGCGTGACATTTCCCCGAAGGGACAGACACAGGAACGAAGAAGGACACATGCCGGCCAGCCTAAGTGTTCCGGAGCAGTAGCAAGCTACCATGGCTCGGTGGCAACACTAGGAGACATTTCCCGGTAAGAGAGGCTACTAAAGATAAACAACTAGATGGTCAGATCCCACACATACCAAGCATTTCAATAACATACACACAATATGCTCGATATGTGCAATACAACATGGCATCACAAAATGACTCTACGACTCAAGTAGTTTATTCAATAGGCTCCGAGGAGCGAGATATTACAAACATGGGTCCCATGACCCAACACTCAGAGCATACAAGTCAAAGCACAAACGGAAGCTATCATGTCTGAGTACAGACAACTATAAATGAAAAAGGCTGAGAAGCCTGACTATCTATCAGATCCTGCCGAGGGCACAAGATCGTAGCTGAGGTATCAAGCTAAACGTCGAAGTCCACGTGGAACTACTAGCGAGACCGAAGTCTCTCTGCAAAAACATAAAATAGGCAAACGTGAGTACAAATGTACCCAGCAAGACTTACATCAGAACTATCTACATATGCATCATTATCAACAAGGGGTTGGTGGGGTTTAACTGCAGCAAGCCAGCTCTGACTCGGTGGCTATCCTAAACTACGACTGCAATGTAACTCTTTGAGGTGGCGCACACGAGTCCACATATTCACCAACCAATACCCCACTATGGATCCGCTCCCGTCTCCCTACGAGAACGCCATCCATAGCACTCACGCTTATCTTGCGTATTTTAGAGTATCCACTTTCACTTGTCTATGAACTGATATAAGCAACCCAGAAGTCCTTTTCCGCGGACACGGCTATTCGAATAGATGATGTTAACCCTGCAGGGGTGTACTTCTTCATACATGTTTCCACCACTTAGCGTCTGCACACGACATGTGCTCGGCAGACTTCAAGCGAAAGCCGACGTGGGTGTAGACCACGACCTACCTAAACACTCAAGTCTCTAGTCCAGGTTTATCGCCTATTCGGGTTCCATCCATGAGGAGATCCGGCCGGAGTTTCGCTCACAGCCCCAAACGATGTGAACAGGGTTCCGTGACACCAAACGGGCGCCCGGTTTACCCGGCCACGTGCCTACCGCATCACAGCCCACCCCTACGGTCAGCGCTGTCCACGGCCTCCAGCATACTACAAACACCAGAAACTACTTGCAACTCCTGGACAGAGGACAAGGGTGAATAAGAAGTCGAGCGGGGTCATATTTCAGGGCCCAATGTATGGTAGTAACTGAATCATGGATCACAAACACAGAACTCGGTTCCTGAGGACGGCTACAATGAGACAACCCACCATGTACTCCTACATGGCCTCTCACCGCTACCTTTACCAAATCGTGTTCACACACTTAGCTCACACACAGTAGGACATGTTCACACGCCTCTGATTCATCCCCGATGAATCAGACCTGACTCAACTCTAAGCAGTAGCAGGCATGACAAACAAGCATGAATGAATAGGCACAACAGGGCTCAAACAACTCCTACTCATGCTAGTGGGTTTCATCTATTTACTGTGGCAATGACAGGTCATGCAAAGGATAAAGGGGTTCAACTACCGCAGCATGTAACAGTTGAATCGGTGTTGTCCTAATGCAGTAAAAGAGAGCAGGAGCGAGAGGGTAGGATTGTATCGGAATGAACAAGGGGGGTTTTGCTTGCCTGGCACTTCTGAAGATAACATTGAGTCTTCATCAGTGTCAACGATCACATCCTCGGTATCACGTCTATCGAGAGGGGACAAATACCGGCAACACAGAAGGAAACACAATCAATGCAATGCACAATATGATGCATGATCATGACATAGCAAAATGAATGTGTTTTGGGCTAATGCATCTAGCAACAAGTTAAATGAAGTTGGTTTGAATACAAGATTCAAATTCAAACTCCATATGTGTTTATTTAAATGCCCTTTATTTGATTTGTGCTAAACAGCAGCTATAAGTTGTTCTAACATGCATGAAAATGGTACAGATGGATTCCTTGAATTTTTCTGATAATTTTTCATATATAATTTATTTCATTTGGAGTTACGGTTAATTTTCTATGATTTTTTGAAGTTTTAGGCATTTTCTGGAATTTATAAATCATTTTAGATTTATTTAAATTCCAGAAAGGAATTATTGCGTCAGCACTAGGTCATGCTGACCTCAGCAAGTCAACAGGGGCTGGTCCGGGTCAAACCTGACCAGTGGGGCCCACTGGTCAGTGACACACCGCTGGCATGAGTCACTGACGTGTGGGGCCAGTCAAAAGCCACGTCAGCAAGTCAAACTGACATCGAGGCCCACATGTCAGTGAGATAGAGAGCTAACAGGGGGTTATTTAACTTAACCCGTGTTTTTAACAGCAGCGGTCCCACATGTCATGCACAGGGGTTTAATTAACCGAGTGATTAGCACCTAACCTAATGCTCCACGTCAGCTAGTGACGCCGGCGACCACGGCGACGGCGAGACCTCGCCGGAGTTGCTCGGGACGGCGCTACAGGCTACGGTTGGGCACCCTGAGGGCACCAGGAGGGAGCCCGTGCTCCCGCGCGTCTAGGGGCGCACGCAGCTGGGCGCGGGGAGGTCGGGGTCGACGTCAGCGACCAGAACGGCGGCGGCCGGAGCTACGGGTTCGAGCGGCGCGGGGCTGCAGCTTGCAATTGAACAAGCTAGGCGATTGGGAAGCATCTGCGGGACGTGTCGAACTCGTCCAGGTGCTCTTCATGGTCAGCAGGGGTCGCTAGCAACGGCGAGCTTCACGGCGGCGGCGGCAAGCTCTCGGCCATCACGGAAACCACGGCTAGGGGACGCAATCGATGGTGGAGAGAGGGGGAGAACGAAGAGGAGCTCACAACGGTGAAGGGGAGCAACTCGGTGTAGCCGGGGACGCGCTGAGGCCGCAGATTGACCGGAGGGGGCCGTCGGATCCGGAGGTTGAAGACGACGGTTGACGGCGATGCAGGGCCTCCCGGCGTCCCGTAGCTCGATTGGGAGGACGAGGAGGTTTCTTCGGTGCCTCTAGGGTCGGCGGAAGGGCGAGGGGTGGCTGATGGCCGCAAGGACGATGGGTGGCGGCCATGGCTGCTCCAGACCGAGCTCGGGGACGAGCGATGGGGGGGGGAAGGAGAGGGCCAGGGAAGGGGAAGAGTGAGCGAGGGGGTCAGCGGGATCGGGACGACGCGGGAAAGTCGTCCACGCGTTCAGGGGATCGTCGGCAAGCAGGAGGTGGCCGGGAACGCCCGCGCGCGCGCCACGCTTCCCCTCTGCCTACTGGCAGAAGGAAGAAGACGGCTCTGTCCTCGGTGGGCTGGGCTGCACAGCTGGGCCGGCAACAGTAGCGGGCTGCGCAGGTAGGCTGAGGTAAGTCCTTCTCCCTCTTATTTTTATTCTGTTTTATTTTTTTTCTATTTCTGCAATTTGTTTTTGATTTGTTTTAAATATCAAATCATTTTTATAAAATCCTGAAAATAAATATGGGTGCTTTCTGAATTATTTCAGTGACCCTTATCAATTTCCAACATTTATTTGAGCATTTAAATTATTTATAGTATTTAAATGCCCAAGGTCAAATACAATATGGTTTAATTCAGTGACCAAATATGTCCTGCAAAAATATAAACCATTTTTGGTAGATGCTTCCACCTCAAACCAGAAATGTTGAACATTTTTAGAGGACATTTTGAGTTCAATGAAAAAGGTTTTATTTTGACCCTAGTTGAATTCATTTGGTGCTAGGGCTTAGTCAATCCCCATTTCAACTTTCTGTAAAAAATAAACATGATGCATCACCAAAGGCTAGTACTAGTGCAATGCCAGAAGCTAGGGATGTGACAGAAATTTGGCATGGACTTGACGCACATCAGCATCTAGCATCACAAAAAAAAATCAATTGTTTTTGAATTCTTTTACTATTTTATAAATGAATTTACTGTCCACCTCGGATGCAGATGCACCCTTATATTCTTAAACTCCGATTTTGCAAGCTATCATGTTGGTCCCTTTTTAGAACACCTATGCAGCCACAGCAAAAAATTGTAGATTGAATTCACCGCATCCTTATTTTAACTAAACATTGGGGGGAGAATGCCCCGAGGATCCTTCCTCGTTTTTATAGAGATAATATCAAGGAAAACTCAAAACGGTGCCCGGGCTCATCTGCTCGAGTGCGGCTAATCTGCACCCGGGCTCATCTGCACCCACGCTTAGAAAAAAATTCAAAAAAATACTAGAAAAATTCAAAAAATTCCAATTTTTTTTGTGGTGGTAGATAATTTGACACATGAGGTGCGCCCCAAAATTCATCTCATTTGAGCATCTGAGCAGCTCTCGGCAAAAAAGACAAAATCAGGGTCTGTAAAAATGTTCACTGTTCACGCACTGTTTTGACCCGATTTGTCTTTTTTGCCGAGAGCTGCTCAGATGTCCAAATAAGTTGAATTTTAGGGCGCACCTCACGCATCAAATTATCTACCACCACAAAAAAATTGGAATTTTTTGAATTTTTCTAGTATTTTGTTTGAATTTTTTGCTGAGAGGGAGCAGATCAGCCCGGGCACCGTTTTGAGTTTTAATATCAATTGATATTATGTTGACAGAGTACAAGCCTTATATAAAGGGAAGAAACCGATCGCCCTACAAGAGTGGCACGCAGGCCATGGGCGTCGTGATCCTAATTACAAGGAACGTATACATGCACAGTAACGTTACATACAATTCAACACCCCCCCTCAGGCGGAACTCCATTGGCGTGGACGTTGAGGCTGGACCTAACTCATGGAACACGGGTAATGGTAGTCCTTTGGTGAACACATCCGCAAAATAAGAGCTAGATGGAACATGCAACACATGAGCCTCTCCCAAAGCAACTCGGTCACGCACAAAATGAAGATCAATCCCAATGTGCTTGGTGCGTTGATGTTGAACTGGGTTAGATGCAAGATACGAGGCGTTGATGTTATCACAATAGACAATGGTGGCACGGTGCGGTGGACACTGGAGTTCATGGAGGAGCTGGCGTAACCAACACGACTCTGCAACACAGTTAGCAACACCGCGGTACTCGGCCTCGGCGCTGGAACAAGACACGGTCGCTTGGCGTTTGGAGGACCAATAGACGAGGTTGGAGCCGAGGAAAACACAGAAGCCGGACGTGGATTTGCGGGTGTCGGGGCACCCTGCCCAATCGGCGTCTGTATAAGCAACGAAATCCGTGGAGGCGGACTTGTAGAATTGGAGTCCGTAATGAGAAGTACCTTGGAGATACCGAAGGATCCGCTTGATGAGTTGCATGTGTGTGTCACGAGGCTCATGCATAAACAAGCACACATGTTGAACGGCATAGGAGATGTCCGGCCGAGTCAACGTGAGATACTGTAAGGCACCGGTGAGGCTGTGATAGTAAGTGGGATTGGACAAAAGACGACCAGCGGCAAGGGACAACTTAGAGCTAGAGTCCACAGGTGTGGATACTGGTTTGTAGTGGAGCATGTCAGCGGTCGAGGATCTCCAATGTGTACTATTGTTGGGAGAGGAATAGGCCCGAGCGGTTGGGAGTGACATTGATGCGGAGGAAATGATGGAGAGGCCCCAAGTCGGTCATGGAAAACGCGGACTTGAGGGAAGAGATGATGTGGTGAAATGTTTGGGTGGAGTTGGCGGTGACGATGATGCCATCCACATAAACAAGCAAGTAGGCGAGAGATGTACCATGGTGTAGTATGAAAAGTGATGTGTAACTCTTGTACCCGCGAAAGCCAATGGAGAGCAGAAAGGCCTGAAAGCAAAGAAACCATGTGCGGGGTGCTTGTTTGAGGCAATAAAGAGACTTGTGAAGCCGGCAGACATGATCCGGGTGAGAGGAGTCCACAAATCCGGATGGTTGAGAGCAATACATGGTCTCGGGAAGGTCACCGTGAAGAAACTCATTCTTGACATCCAACTGATGAATGGGCCAAGAACCGGAGGTAGCGAGACTGAGAACCACACAGATGCATGGTGGCAGATTTGACCACCGGACTGAAGGTTTCACCATAATCCACACCTTCCCATTGAGTGAACCCATGCACCACCTAGCGCGCCTTGTAGCATGACAAGGAGCCGTTCGCGTTGAACTTGTGCCGGAAAATCCACTTCCCCGTGACCACGTTGATACCTGCAGGCTTAGGTACCAAAGACCAAGTAGAGTTTTTCATTAAAGCATTGTATTCATCTAGCATAGCATGTCGCCAATTAGGGTCTTTAAGAGCTGACTTGTAGGTGGGTGGTATGGGTGATATGGTGGAGGTGTCCGCAAGGAAAAGGCGACGAGGCATGCGGAAACCAGATTTGGAACGAGTGGACATTTTATGTGCGTTTTGTGGTGGCTGAATGGGCACGGCACGCTGCGCGAGACGTGGAGGAGGCGTGCATGGGGGCGGGGATCCCGAGGAGGATTCGGTGGGGCTAGTGACAGGCTTAGAAGATGCGCTGGGTGTGGGGTGGCGAGATGGATTCGGTCACAGGGGAAGTGGAAGATGCGGTGGGATCGGTGCGAGTCGGTTGGCTGGGAGTGGACGCGGTTGGCGTAGTGCTGGTGGACCTGAGCATAGAGGCTGGGTCGTTGGACCGCATGGCGGAGTGGGACAGGGCGGGCGAGTCGCGAGGCGGGGTACTGCATGGTGAGGTGGGGTCCGAGGGAGCAGGATCTGAGGGAGGGAATTGTGGTGGGTGGGGCGGGTATGAGGTTTCCGCATTGGCCGAGGAGATCGCATGGCGGGTAGGTGGGATTCGGGGGTGGGATCTTCTGTGGACGTATAGGTTTGTGGGGGCGTGTATGGGAAGGACTGCTCATAAAAAATTACATGGCGTGAGACAATGACACGACGCGAGGCTAAATCAAAGCAACGATAGCCCTTGTGCTCGAGAGGGTAACCAAGGAAAACGCAGCGGATGGAGCGAGGAGAGAGTTTGTGGTCCATGGTGGCAGATGTGTTGGATAGCATAGGCAACCAAAGACGCGTAAATGGTCGTATGTTGGGTGAGTGCCATGGAGGAGGAAATATGGTGTGTTGTGGCTGATGGCACGGGAGGCCATCTGTTGAGTAAGTAGGTCGTTGTGTGAAGGGCCTCGACCCAAAAGGGATGTGTGAGATGAGCTTGGAACAAAAGGGTGCGTACGATGTTGTTTGTGGTATGAATGAGGCATTCGGCCTTGCCATTTTGTGGAGACGTGTGTGGGCAAGAAAAACGATACGCAATGCCGTTGGAGGAGAAAAAGGCACGTAGGGAGGAGTTAATGAACTCGCCGCCATTGTCACATTGCATAGCCTTGATAACAACATTGTACTGAGTGTGAACAAACATGATGAAACGTTGGAGGAAGGTGGAGGTGTCAGATTTGTGTCGCATAGGAAAGGACCACGAGTAGTGGGTGAAGTCATCTAACACAACAAGATAGTATATATATCCGGAAAATCTTACAATAGGTGATGTCCACAAATCACAATGTATGAGATTGAATGGGGAAAATGTTCTACTAAAAGAAGAAGAAAAGGGAGGCGAGGCTGTCGGCCAAGCTGGCATGCCCTACATGGAGAGTGTGCGGCTTTATTACAATTGAGAAGAAAGTCGCGAGCTAATACAGAAAGAGAGTGGGCGCCAGGATGGCTGAGGCGGCGATGCCATAAGTCCGAGGAGGCCGTGGCGAGGAGCGTGGACGCCGGGGAAGCTTTATTGCCAGTGAATGGGTAGAGGTCGCCGTTGCTAACGGAGATCATGAGAACCCTCCGTGTGCGAAGATCCTTCACAAGAAAACCACAGGGGTAAAACTCAACAGAACAAGAATTATCACGAGTAAATTTGCGGACATAAATAAGATGACAAGAACATCTGTGAGGCGAAAATCATTGGGGGGAAGGGAGACGGATCCGATGGCCATGACAGGGAGACGATGACCATTGCCGACAAGTATACTAGACGGTACATGCTTTAAGGAAGAATTGTACGAGGTAAGGGTACCTTGGGTGCCGGTAACGTGAGAGGATGCGCCGCTGTCCAGGAACCACTCCGATGAGGGAGTGGAAGGGATGCCGCCGTTGCTGTATGCGGCGTTCAACATGGTGAGATGCTCCCAAGAGGGCGGCGGCACCGGGTAGTACGGGGATGGTGGTGACGGCGTTGGCTAGTACATCTGGTAGGCGTGTGCATGCATGCCGGGGTGAGGGCCAAGGACCCCAGCGGAGTTGGGCGGCACCCATCCGGAGCGCGGAGCCGGCAGCGCCATGCCGTATGGCGCGAAGTAGCCCGTGAAAGGAGGGAGCGAAGCCTGGGACGAGGAGCCACGCCCGCCCGAGTCAGAACGCCCACATCCACGGCCACGTCCGCGGCCACCGCCGTCGCTGCCGCGGTCACCACGACCACAGGTGTGCTGTGGAGGATATGGCGTGGAGGAGCGGTCAGCACTGCGGTCAGGGGCGCGCTCCCCGTGATTGCCAGAAAGGCGCCCAGCCGAGCCAGAAGCGCTACTGGAGGAGCCGCCGCCTGCAGAGGAGTCGCTGCCAGGGAGGGCGAACATCGAGGCGCTCTCCTCGGCAGCCCGCTGCGACTGGGAATCTTCAGCAAGGACAATGCAGGAGAGGATCTCGTCGAAGGGCATGTCAAACACCTTATCCCCGAGAATGACATGGATGGTCTCAAGGCGTTTGTTGAGGCCGTGCAGAAACTGAGTGTAGAGGTTGACCTCGGTGATGGCGTGGTCGATGTCGGCGAGGTCATCAATGAGGAGCTTCATGCGACGAGCATATTCGGTGGTAGAGAGGTCACCTTGTTTGAGGTTGCGGTACTGCTGGTTGAGCATCATGAAGCGGGCAGCCCGATTGGCGAGGAAAAAGGACTAGATCTTGGTCCAGAGGGCATAAGTGTAGGTTGTGCCGACAACATGGTCGATGAGGGGATCCGCGAGGGTGGCGTAGATCCAAAGCACGATGTTGGCATCCAGCTCAAGGTAGTGGGCGTCGGCATTAGGGGGCGGCGGGTGCTCAATGAGAAAGGTCACCCCGTAGCGAAGAAGGTGTTGGGGAACGTAGCAGAAATTCAAAATTTTCCTACGTGTGACCAAGATCTATCTATGGAGAAACCAGCAACGAGGGGAAGGAGAGTGCATCTACATACCCTTGTAGATCGCTAAGCGTAAGCGTTCAAGAGAACGGGATTGAAGGAGTCGTACTCGTCGTGATCCAAATCACCGGAGATCCTAGTGCCGAACGGACGGCACCTCCGCGTTCAACACACGTACAGCCCGGTGACGTCTCCCACGCCTTGATCCAGCAAGGAGAGAGGGAGAGGCTGAGGAAGACTCCGTCCAGTAGCAGCACAATGGCGTGGTGGTGGTGGAGGAGCGTGGAAATCCTGCAGGGCTTCGCCAAGCACCGCAGGAGACGAGGAGGGAGAGAGGTAGGGCTGCGCCTTGAGGGAGAGGTTCTCGTGTCTCTGGCAGCCCCAAAACCCCCACTATTTATAGGAGGAGGGGAGGTGGCTGCGCCCCCATCTAGGGTTCCCACCCTAGGGGTGCGGCAGCCCTAGATGGGACTTGGAGGGGGCGGCCAAGAGGGGGAGAGAGGGGGCGCGTCCTAGGGTGGGCCTTTAGGCCCATCTGCGCCTAGGGTTTCCCCTCTCCCCTCCTAGCTGCGCCTTGGGCCTTGGTGGGAGGCGCACCAGCCCACTCTGGGGCTGGTACCTTTCCACACTAGGCCCATGCAAGCCTCCAGGGCTGGTGGCCCCTCCCGGTGGACCCCGGAACCCTTCCGGTGGTCCTGATACATTACCGGTGACCCCCGAAACACTTCCGGTGGCCAAAACCTCACTTCCTATATATTATTCTTTACCTCCGGACCATTCCGGAACTCCTCGTGACATCCGGGATCTCATCCGGGACTCCGAACAACATTCGGTAACCACATACAAACTTCCTTTATAACCCTAGCATCATCGAACCTTAAGTGTGTAGACCCTACGGGTTCGGGAACCATGCAGACATGACTAAGACGTTCTCCGGTCAATAACCAACAGCGGGATCTGGATACCCATGTTGGCTCCCACATGTTCCACGATGATCTCATAGGATGAACCACGATGTCAAGGACTCAATCGATCCCGTATACAATTCCCTTCGTCTAGCGGTATTGTGCTTGCCCGAGATTCGATCGTCGGTATACCGATACCTTGTTCAATCTCGTTACTGGCAAGTCTCTTTACTCGTTCCGTAACACATCATCCCTTGATCAACCCCTTGATCACATTGTGCACATTATGATGATGTCCTACCGAGTGGCCCAGAGATACCTTTCCGTTTACACGGAGTGACAAATCCCAGTCTCGATTTGTGCCAACCCAACAGACACTTTCGGAGATACCTGTAGTGCACCTTTATAGACACCCAGTTACGTTGTGACGTTTGGTACACCCAAAGCATTCCTACGGTATCTGGGAGTTGCACAATCTCATGGTCTAAGGAAATGATACTTGACATTAGAAAAGCTTTAGCATACGAACTAGACGATCTTTGTGCTAGGCTTAGGATTGGGTCTTGTCCATCACATCATTCTGTTAATGATGTGATCCCGTTATCAACGACATCCAATGTCCATGGTCAGGAAACCGTAACCATCTGTTGATCAACGAGCTAGTCAACTAGAGGCTTACTAGGGACATGGTGTTGTCTATGTATCCACACATGTATCTGAGTTTCCTTTCAATACAATTATAGCATGGATAATAAACGATTATCATGAACAAGGAAATATAATAATAATAACTAATTTATTATTGCCTCTAGGGCATATTTCCAACAGTCTCCCACTTGCACTAGAGTCAATAATCTAGTTCACATCGCTATGTGATTAACACTGATAATTCACATCGCCATGTGACCAACATCCAAAGAGTTTACTAGTGTCACTAAACTAGTTCACGTCACCATGTGATTAAGACTCAATGAGTTCTGGGGTTTGATCATGTTTTCCTTGTGAGAGAAGTTTTAGTCAACGGTTCTGCAGTATTCAGATTCGTATGTATTTTGCAATTCCCTATGTCATGCTGCTTCCACGCTCCACTTGAAGCTATTCCAAATGGTTACTCCACTATACGTATCCGGTTTGCTACTCAGAGTCATTCGGATAGGTGTTAAATCTTGCATTGACGTAACCCTTTACGCCGAACTCTTTATCACCTCCATAATCGAGAAACATATCCTTATTCCTCTAAGGATAATTTTGACTGCTATCTGATGATCCACTCCTTGATCACCTTTGTACCCTCTTGCCAGACATGTGGCAAGGCACACTTCCGGTGCGGTACATAGCATGGCATACTATAGAGCCTACGTCTGAAGCATAGGGGACGACCTTCATCCTTTCTCTCTATTCTGCCGTGGTCGAGCTTTTAAGTCTTAACTTCGTACCTTACATCTCAGGCAAGAACTCCTTCTTTGACTGATCCATCTTGAACACCTTCAAGATCATGTCAAGGTATATGCTCATTTGAAAGTACCATTAAGCGGTTTTGATCTATGCTCAATGTTCAAGTAGCTTAATCTAGGTTTTCCATTGAAAAACACTTTTCAAATAACCCTATATGCTTTCCAGAAATTCTACATCATTTCTGATCAACAAATATGTCAACAACATATACTCATCAGAAATTCTATAGTGCTCCCACTCACTTCTTTGGAAATACAAGTTTCTCACAAACTTTGTATAAACCCAAAATCTTTGATCATCTCATCAAAGCGTACATTCCAACTCCGAGATGCTTACTCCAGTCCCAAGAAGGATTGCTGGAGCTTTGCATACTTATTAGCGTCTTTCAGGATTGAAAAAACCTTCTGGTTGTATCACATACAACCTTTCCTCAAGTATAACATCGAGGAAACAATGTTTTGACATCCTATCTGGAATATTTCATAAATCATGCAGTAATTGCTAATATAATCCCAACAGATTCTTAGCATCGCTACGAGTGAGAAAGTCTCATCGTAGTCAACTCCTTGAACTTGTCGGAAAACATCTTAACGACAAGTCGAGCTTTCTTAATGGTGATACTTACCATCATTGTCTGTCTTCTTCTAAAATCCATCTGTACCCAATAGCCTTACGACCATCAAGTAGTTCTTCCAAAGTCATGGATCCTTTCTCGGATTTTATGGCCTCGAGCCATTCGTCGGAATCCGGGCCCACCATCGCTTCTCCATAGCTCGTAGGTTCATTGTTGCCTAGCAACATGACCTCTAAGATAGGATTGCGTACCACTCTGAAGTAGTATGCATCCTTGTCACCCTACGAGGTACGGTAGTGACTTGATCTGAAACTTCATGATCACTATCATAAGCTTCTACTTCAATTGGTGTAGGCGTCACGGGAACAACTTCCTGTGCCCTGCTACACACTAGTTGAAGTGATGGTTCAATAACCTCATCAAGTCTCCACCATCCTCCCACTCAATTCTCGAGACAAAACTTTCCTCGAGAAAGGACCTGATTCAAGAAACAATCCCTATTGCTTTCAGATCTGAATTAGGAGGTATACCCAACTGTTTTGGGTGTCCTATGAAGATGCATTTTATCCGCTTTGGGTTCGAGCTTATCAACCTGAAACTTTTTCACATAAGCGTCGCAGCCCCAAACTTTTAAGAAACAACAACTTAGGTTTCTCCAAACCATAGTTCGGTGTCGTCTCAACGGAATTACGTGGTGCCCTATTAAAGTGAGTGCACTTGTCTCTAATGCCTAACCCATGAACGATAGTGGTAATTCGATAAGAGATATCATGGTACGCACCATATCCAATAGGGTGCAACTATGATGTTCGGACACACCATCACACTATGGTGTCCCAGGTGGTATTAATTGTGAAACAATTTCCACAATGTCTTAATTGTGTACCAAAGCTCGTAACTCAGATACTCATCTCTATGATCATATCATAGACATTATATCCTCTTGTCACAATGACCTTCAACTTCACTCTGAAATTACTTGAACCCTTCAATAATTCAGACTTGTGTTTCATCAAGTAAATATACAGTATGTACTTAAATCATCTGTGAAGTAAAACATAACGATATTCACTGCATGCCTCAGCACTCATTGGACTGCACACATCAAAGTGTGTTACTTCCAACAAGTTGCTATCTTGTTCCATCTTACTGAAACCGAGGCTTTTCAGTCATCTTGCCTATGTGGTATGATTTGCATATCTCAAGTGATTCAAAATCAAGTGAGTCCAAACGATCCATCTGCATGGAGTTTCTTCATGCGTATACACTAATAGACATGGTTTGCATGTCTCAAACTTTTCAAAAACGAGTGAGTCCAAAGATCCATCAACATGGAGCTTCATCATGCGTTTTACACCAATATGACTTACATGGCAGTGCCACAAGTAAGTGGTACTATCATTACTATCTTATATCCCATTTTGGCATGAAAAATGTGTATCACTACGATCGAGATTCAATAAACCATTCCTTTTAGGTGCTAGACCATTGAAGGTATTATTCAAATAAACAGAGTAACCATTATTCTCCTTAAATGAATAACCGTATTGCGACAGACATAATCCAATCATGTCTATGCTCAACGCAAACACCAATAACAATTATTTAGGTTTAACACCAATCTCGATGGTAGAGAGAGCGTGCGATGCTTGATCACATCAACCTTGGAAACACTTCCAACACGTATCGTCAGCTCATCTTTAGCTAGTCTCCGTTTATTCCGTAGCTTTTCTTTCGAGTTACTAACACTTGGCAACCGAACCGGTATCTAATACCCTAGTGCTACTAGGAGTACTAGTAAAGTACACATTAACATAATGTATATCCAATATACTTCTATCGACCTTTCCAGCCTTCTTATCTACCAAGTATCTAGGGTAATTCTACTCCAGTGGTTGTTCCCCTCATTACAGAAGCACTCAGTCTCGGGTTAAGGTTCAACCTTGGGGTTTTTTCACTGGAGCAGCAGCTGATTTGCCGTTTCATGAAGTATCCCTTCTTCCCCTTCTTGAAACTAGTGGTTTCACCAACCATCAACAATTGATGCTTCCTCTTGATTCTACTTTCGTGGTGTCAAAGATCGTGAATACCTCAAGGATCATCATATCCATCCTTGATATGTTATAGTTCATCACGAAGCTCTAGCAGCTTGGTGGCAATGACTTTGGAGAAATATCACTATCTCATCTGGAAGATCAACTCCCACTTGATTCAAGTGATTGTTTCACTCAGACAATCTGAGCACAAGCTCAACGATTGAGATTTTCTCCCTTAGTTTGCAGGCTAAGAAAATCGTCGGAGGTCTTATACCTCTTGACGTGGGCACGAGCCTGAAATCCCAATTTCAGGCCTCGAAACATCTCATATGTTCTGCGACGTTTCGAAAATGTCTTTGGTGCCTTAACTCTAAACCGTTTAACTGAACTATCACGTAGTTATCAAAACGTGTATGTCCGATGTTCGCAACATCCACAAACGACGTTTGGGGTTTAGCACACTAAGAGGTGCATTAAGGACATAAGCTTTCTACTGTCCGCATAAACGCTACTGTCAACTTTCAACTATATTTTCTCTAGGAACATATCTAAACAGTGGAACTAAAGCGCGAGCTTACGACCTAATTTGCAAAGATCTTTTGACTATGTTCAGGATAATTAAGTTCATCTCATGAACTCCCACTCAGATAGACATCCCTCTAGTCATCTAAGTGATTACATGATCCGAGTCAACTAGGCCGTGTCTGATCATCACGTGAGACGGACTAGTCATCATCGGTGAACATCTTCATGTTAATCGTATCTACTATACGACTCATGCTCGACCTTTCGGTCTCTTGAGTTCCGAGGCCATGTCTGTACATGCTAGGCTCGTCAAGTCAACCTAAGTGTTTCGCGTGTGTAAATCTGGCTTACACCCGTTGTATGTGAACGTAAGAATCTATCACACCCGATCATCACGTGGTGCTTCGAAACGATGAACTTTCGCAACGGTGCACAGTTAGGGGGAACACTTTCTTGAAATTTTAATGAGGGATCATCTTATTTACTATCGTCGTTCTAAGCAAATAAGATGCATAAACATGATAAACATCACTTGCAATCAAATAGTGACATGATATGGCCAATATCATTTTGCTCCTTTTGATCTCCATCTTCGGGGCACCATGATCATCATCGTCACTAGCATGACACCATGATCTCCATCATCATGATCTCCATCGTCGTGTCTCCATGAAGTTGTCTCGCCAACTTACTACTTCTACTACTATGGCTACCGGTTAGCAATAAAGTAAAGTAATTACATGGCGTTGTTCAATGACATGCAGGTCATACAATAAATAAAGACAACTCCTATGGCTCCTGCCGGTTGTCATACTCATCGACATGCAAGTCGTGATTCCTATTACAAGAACATGATCAATCTCATACATCACATATCATTCATCACATTCTTCTTGGCCATATCACATCACATAGCATACCCTGCAAAAACAAGTTAGACGTCCTCTAATTGTTGTTTGCATGTTTTACGTGGCTGCTATGGGTTTCTAGCAAGAACGTTTCTTACCTACGCAAAACCACAACGTGAAATGCCAATTGCTATTTACCCTTCATAAGGACCCTTTTCATCGAATCCGTTCCGACTAAAGTGGGAGAGACTGGCACCCGCTAGCCACCTTATGCACCAAGTGCATGTCCATCGGTGGAACCTGTCTCACGTAAGTGTACGTGTAAGGTCGGTCCGGGCCGCTTCATCCCACAATACCGTCGAAACAAGATTGGACTAGTAACGGTATGCATATTGAACAAAATCAACACCCACAACTACTTTGTGTTCTACTCGTGCAAAGAATCTACGCAATAGACCTAGCTCATGATGCCATTGTTGGGGAACATAGCAAAAATTCAAATTTTTCCTACGTGTCACCAAGATCTATCTATGGAGAAACCAGCAACGAGGGGAAGGAGAGTGCATCTACATACCCTTGTAGATCGCTAAGCAGAAGCGTTCAAGAGAACGGGGTTGAAGGAGTCGTACTCGTCGTGATCCAAATCACCGGAGATCCTAGTGCTGAACGGACGGCACCTCCGCGTTCAACACACGTACAGCCCGGTGACGTCTCCCATGCCTTGATCCAGCAAGGAGAGAGGGAGAGGTTGAGGAAGACTTCGTCCAGCAGCAGCACAACGGCGTGGTGGTGGTGCAGGAGCGTGGCAATCCTGCAGGGCTTCGCCAAGCACCGCGGGAGACGAGGAGGGACAGAGGTAGGGCTGCGCCTTGAGGGAGAGGTTCTCGTGTCTCTGGTAGCCCCAAAACCCCCACTATTTATAGGAGGAGGGGAGGTGGCTGCGCCCCCATATAGGGTTCCCACCCTAGGGTGCGGCAGCCCTAGATGGGACTTGGAGGGGGCGGCCAAGAGGGGGAGAGAGGGGGCGCGCCCTAGGGTGGGCCTTTAGGCCCATCTGCGCCTAGGGTTTCCCCTCTCCCCTCCTAGCTGCGCCTTGGGCCTTGGTGGGAGGCGCACCAGCCCACTCTGGGGCTGGTACCTTTCCACACTAGGCCCATGCAAGCCTCCAGGGCTGGTGGCCCCTCCCGGTGGACCCCGGAACCCTTCCGGTGGTCCCAATACATTACCGGTGACCCCCGAAACACTTCCGGTGGCCAAAACCTCACTTCCTATATATTATTCTTTACCTCCGGACCATTCCGGAACTCCTCGTGACATCCGGGATCTCATCCGGGACTCCGAACAACATTCGGTAACCACATACAAACTTCCTTTATAACCCTAGCATCATCGAACCTTAAGTGTGTAGACCCTACGGGTTCGGGAACCATGCAGACATGACTAAGACGTTCTCCGGTCAATAACCAACAGCGGGATCTGGATACCCATGTTGGCTCCCACATGTTCCACGATGATCTCATCAGATGAACCACGATGTCAAGGACTCAATCGATCCCGTATACAATTCCCTTCGTCTAGCGGTATTGTGCTTGCCCGAGATTCGATCGTCGGTATACCGATACCTTGTTCAATCTCGTTACCGGCAAGTCTCTTTACTCGTTCCATAACACATCATCCCTTGATCAACCCCTTGATCACATTGTGCACATTTTGATGATGTCCTACCGAGTGGGCCCAGAGATACCTTTTCGTTTACACGGAGTGACAAATCCCAGTCTCGATTCGTGCCAACCCAACAAACACTTTCGGAGATACCTGTAGTGCACCTTTATAGCCACCCAGTTACGTTGTGACGTTTGGTACACCCAAAGCATTCCTACGGTATCTGGGAGTTGCACAATCTCATGGTCTAAGGAAATGATACTTGACATTAGAAAAGCTTTAGCATACGAACTAGACGATCTTTGTGCTAGGCTTAGGATTGGGTCTTGTCCATCACATCATTCTGCTAATGATGTGATCCCGTTATCAACGACATCCAATGTCCATGGTCAGGAAACCGTAACCATCTATTGATCAACGAGCTAGTCAACTAGAGGCTTACTAGGGACATGGTGTTGTCTATGTATGCACACATGTATCTGAGTTTCCTTTCAATACAATTATAGCATGGATAATAAACGATTATCATGAACAAGGAAATATAATAATAATAACTAATTTATTATTGCCTCTAGGGCATATTTCCAACAGAAGGACCATGAAGAAAAACGATTTCCACTTGTGGTAGTTGTGCTCAGCGGGATTGAGGAGGAATTTAATGTGATTGGTGATGTGGTCATTGAAGATCGAGGTGCGGCAGGTGCGGGTGGCGCCGGGTTGGAGGAGGAGAACAGTGGTGCGAATTGAGATCCGGAGGAACCGGAGGTGCCATGGAGGGAGAGGTTAGTGCCGGAGAGAGAGGGAGGAGCAGTGGCCGCAGAGGAGGCCATGGCGGTTGATACGTCCATTTTGCATCATGCTTTTATATTGATATTTATTGCATTATGGGATGTTATTAAACATTATGTCACAATACTTATGGCTATTCTCTCTTATTTGACAAGGTTTACCATGAATAGGGAGAATGCCGACAGCTGGGATTCTAGCTGGAAATGGAGCAAATATTGGAAACCTATTCCGCACAACTCCAAAAATCCTGAAACTCCACGGAAGTCACTTTTGGAATTAATAAGAATTATTGAGCGAAGAAAATACCAGAGGGGGCCCACACCCTGGCCAGGAGGGTGGGGGGCGCCCCCCCTCCTACTGGGCGCGCCCCCTGTCTCCTGGGCCCCCTAGTGGCCCTCCGGTGCCCATCTTCTGCTATATGAAGGCTTTTACCCTGGAAAAAAATCAGAGGCAAGCTTACGGGACAAAACTCCGCCGCCACAAGGCGGAACCTTGGCAGAAACAATCTAGGGCTCCGGCGGAGCTGTTCTGCCGGGGAAACTTCCCTCCGGGAGGGGGAAATCATCACCATTGTCATCACCAATGATCCTCTCATCGGGAGGGGGTCAATCTCCATCAACATCTTCACCAGCACCATCTCCTCTCAAAACCCTAGTTCATCTCTTGTATCCAATCTTGTATCAAACCACAAATTGGTACCCGTGGGTTGCTAGTAGTGTTGATTACTCCTTGTAGTTGATGCTAATTGGTTTACTTGGTGGAAGATCATATGTTTAGATCCTTAATTCATATTAATACTCCTCTGATTATGAACATGAATATGCTTTGTGAGTAGTAACATTTGTTCCTGAGGACATGGGTGAAGCCTTGCTATAAGTAGTCATGTGAATTTGGTATTCGTTCGATATTTCGATGAGATGTATGTTGTCTCTCCTCTAGTGTTGTTATGTGAACGTCGACTACATGACACTTCACCATTATTTGGGCCTAGAGGAAGGCATTGGGAAGTAATAAGTAGATGATGGATTGCTAGAGTGACAGAAGCTTAAACCCTAGTTTATGTGTTGCTTCGTAAGGGGCTGATTTGGATCCACTAGTTTCATGCTATGGTTAGGTTTACCTTAATACTTCTTTTGTAGTTGCAGATGCTTGCAATAGGGGTTAATCATAAGTGGGATGCTTGTCCAAGAAAGGGCAGTACCCAAGCACCGGTCCACCCACATATCAAATTATCAAAGTACCGAACGCGAATCATATGAGCGTGATGAAAACTAGCTTGACGATAATTCCCATGTGTCCTCGGGAGCGCTTTTCTCATTATAAGAAATTGTCCAGGCTTGTCCTTTGCTACAAAAAGGATTGGGCCACCTTGCTGCACCTTATTTACTTTCATTGCTTGTTACCCGTTACAAATTATCTTATCACAAAACTATCTGTTACCTACAATTTCAGTGCTTGCAGAGAATACCTTACTGAAAACCGCTTGTCATTTCCTTCTGCTCCTCGTTGGGTTCGACACTCTTACTTATCGAAAGGACTACGATAGATCCCCTATACTTGTGGGTCATCAAGACTCTTTTCTGGCGCCGTTGCCGGGGAGTGAAGCGCCTTTGGTGAGTGGAACTTGGTAAGGAAACATTTATATAGTGTGCTGAAATTTTCTGTCACTTGTTACTATGGAAACTAATCCTTTGAGGGGCTTGTTCGGGGTATCTTCACCCCGACCAGTAGAGCAAAGAGTTGCTCCTTAACCTACTGAACCTACTGAAAATGTTTACTTTGAGATTTCTTCGGGTATGATAGAGAAACTGCTAGCTAATCCCTTTGCAGGAGATGGAACATTGCATCCCGATTTACACCTTATCTTTGTGGATGAAGTTCGTGGATTATTTAAGCTTGCAAGTATGCCCGATGATGTTGTTAAGAGGAAGGTTTCCCTTTATCTTTGAAGGGTGACGCATTGACATGGTATAGGCTATGTGATGATACGGGATCTTGGAACTATAAACGATTGAAGTTGGAATTTCACCAGAAGTTCTATCCTATGCATCTTGTTCATCGTGATCGTAATTACATATATAATTTCTGGCCTCACGAAGGAGAAAGCATCGCTCAAGCTTGGGGGAGGCTTAAGTCAATGTTATATTCATGCCCCAATCATGAGCTCTCAAGAGATATGATTATTCAAAAAATTTATGCTCGGCTTTCTCTCAATGATCGCACCATGCTTGATACTTCATGTGCTGGTTCTTATATGCTGAAGACTACTGAATTCAAGTGGGATTTATTGGAAAGAATTAAACGCAACTCTGAAGATTGGGGTTCCGACGATGGTAAGGAGTCAGGTATAACACCTAAGTTTGATTGTGTTAAATCTTTTATGGATACCGATGCTTTTCGTGGATTTAGCGCTAAATATGGACTTGATCTGAGATAGTAGCTGCTTTTTGTGAATCTTTTGCTACTCACGTTGATCTCCCTAAGGAGAAGTGGTTTAAATATAATCCTCCCACTGAAGTAAAGGTAGTTGCACCTATTATAGTTGAAGAAAAGACTATCACTTATAATGATCCTATTGTTCCTAACTTATGTTGAGAAACCACCTTTCCCTGTTAGGATAAAGGATCATGCTAAAGCTTCAACTGTTGTTCGTAAGAGTAATACTAGAACTTATACACCCCCTGAGCAAATTAAAGTTGAACCTAGTATTGCTATGGTTAAAGATCTCTTGGATGATAATTTAGATGGGCATGTTATTTACTTCTGTGGTGAAACTGCTAATATTGCTAGACCCGATACTAAGATACATAGACCTGTTAGGCATGTATGTTATTTCTGTTAAAATAGGAGATCATTGCTATCATGGCTTATGTGATATGGGTGCTAGTGCTAGTGCAATACCTATTTCCTTATATAAAGAAATTATGCATGATATCGCACCCGCTGAGTTGGAAGATATTGATGTTACTATTAAGCTTGCCAATAGGGATACTATTAAGCCATTTGGGATTGTTAGAGATGTTGAAGTCTTGTGTGGGAAACTTAAATATCCTGCTGATTTTCTTGTTCTTGGTTCCCCACAAGATGACTTTTGTCCCATTATATTTGGTAGACCCTTCTTAAATATTATTGATGCTAGGATTGATTGTGAAAAGGATATTGTAAACAATTGGCTTAGGGGATATGTCTCATGAGTTTAATTTTGCTAAGTTTCGTAGACAACCCCGTGATAAAGAATCACCTAGTAAGGATGAGATTATTGGTCTTGCTTCTATTGTTGTTCCTCCTACTGATCCGTTAGAACAATATTTGCTAGACCATGAAAATGATATGTTTATGAATGAAAGAAGGGAAATAGATGAAGTATTCCTTCAACAGGGTCCTATTCTGAAACACAACTTACCTATTGAAATCCTAGGGGATCCCCCTCCACACAAGGGTGATCCTGTGTTTGAGCTCAAACCTTTACCTGATAATCTTAAATATGCTTATCTTGATGAAAAGAAAATATATCTTGTTATTATTAGTGCTAACCTTTCAGAGCAAGAAGAGGAAACATTATTGAAAACTCTGAAGAAGCACCATGCTGCTATTGGATATACTCTGGATGATCTTAAGGGCATTAGTCCCACTCTATGCCAACACAAAATTAAATTGGAGAAAGATGCCAAACCAGTTAGAGATCCTCAACGACGGTTAAATCCTAAGATGAAAGAAGTGGTAAGAAAGGAGATACTAAAGCTCCTTGAGGCAGGTATAATTTATCCCGTTACTGATAGTGATTGGGTAAGTCATGTCCATTGCTTTCCTAAGAAGGGAGGTATTACTGTCGTTCCTAATGATAAAGATGAATTGATCCCGCAAAGAATTATTACAGGTTATAGGATGGTAATTGATTTCTGTAAACTAAATAAAGCTACTAAGAAAGATCATTACCCTTTACCTTTTATTGATCAAATGCTAGAAAGACTATCCAAACATGCACATTTCTGCTTTCTAGATGGTTATTCTGGTTTCTCTCAAATACCTGTGTCAGCGGAGGATCAATCAAAAACTACTTTTACTTGCCCTTTCGGTACTTTTGCTTATAGATGTATGCCTTTTGGTTTATGTAATGCACCTGCTACCTTTCAAAGATGCATGATGGCTATATTCTCTGACTTTTGTGAAAAGATTTGTGAGGTATTCATGGATGACTTCTCCGTTTATGGATCCTCTTTTGATGATTGCTTGAGCAACCTTGATCGAGTTTTGCAGAGATGTGAAGACACTAGTCTCGTCTTGAATTGGGAAAAGTGCCACTTTATGGTTAATGAAGGCATTGTCTTGGGGCATAAGATTTCTGAGAGAGGTATTGAAGTTGATAAAGCTAAAGTTGATGCTATTGAAAAGATGCCATGTCCCAAGGACATAAAAGGTATAAGAAGTTTCCTTGGTCATGCCGGTTTTTATAGGAGGTTCATTAAGGACTTTTCTAAAATCTCTAGGCCTCTGACTAATTTATTGCAAAAAGATATTCCTTTTGTCTTTGATGATGATTGTGTAGAAGCATTTGAAATACTTAAGAAAGCTTTGATCACTGCACCTATTGTTCAGCCACCTGATTGGAATTTACCCTTTGAAATTATGTGTGATGCTAGTGATTATGCTGTAGGTGCTGTTCTAGGGCAAAGAGTTGATAAGAAATTGAATGTTATCCAGTATGCTAGTAAAACTCTTGACACTGCCCAGAGAAATTATGCTACTACTGAAAAAGAATTCTTAGCAGTTGTATTTGCTTGTGATAAGTTCAGACCTTATATTGTTGATTCTAAAGTTACTATTCACACTGATCATGCTGCTATTAAATATCTTATGGAAAAGAAAGATGCTAAGCCTAGACTTATTAGATGGGTTCTCTTGCTCCAAGAATTTGATTTGCATATTATTGATAGAAAGGGAGCTGAGAACCCCGTTGCAGACAACTTGTCTAGGTTAGAGAATGTTCTTGATGACCCACTACCTATTGATGATAGCTTTCCTGATGAACAATTAGCGGTCATTAATGCTTCTCGTACTGCTCCATGGTATGCTGATTATGCTAATTGCATTGTTGCTAAACTTATACCACCTAGTTTCACATACCAGCAAAAGAAAAAGTTCTTTTATGATTTAAGACATTATTTCTGGGATGACCCACACCTTTACAAAGAAGGAGTAGATGGTGTTATTAGACGTTGTGTACCTGAGCATGAACAGGAACAGATCCTACGCAAGTGTCACTCCGAACCATATGGAGGACACCACGCTGGAGATAGAACTGCACATAAGGTATTGCAATCCGGTTTTTATTAGCCTACTCTCTTAAAAGATGCTCGTAAGTTTGTCTTGTCTTGTGATGAATGTCAAAGAATTGGTAATATTAGTAGACATCAAGAAATGCCTATGAATTATTCTCTTGTTATTGAACCATTTGATGTTTGGAGCTTTGATTATATGGGACCTTTTCCTGCCTCTAATGGTTACACACATATCTTAGTTGTTGTTGATTACGTTACTAAGTGGGTAGAAGCTATTCCAACTAGTAGTGCTGATCATAACACCTCTATTAAGATGCTTAAAGAAGTTATTTTTCCGAGGTTTGGAGTCCCTAGATATCTTATGATTGATGGTGGTTCACATTTTATTCATGGTGCTTTCCGTAAGATGCTTGCTAAGTATGATGTTAATCATAGAATTGCATCTCCTTATCACCCACAGTCTAGTAGTCAAGTAGAATTGAGTAACAGAGAGCTCAAATTAATTTTGCAAAAGACTGTTAATAGATCTAGAAAGAATTGGTCCAAGAAACTTGATGATGCATTATGGGCCTATAGAACTACATACAAAAATCCTATGGGTATGTCTCCGTATAAGATGGTTTATGGAAAAGCATGTAACTTACCTCTCGAACTTGAACATAAAGCATATTGGGCTATTAAAGAGCTCAACTATGACTTCAAACTTGTCGATGAGAAGAGGTTATTTGATATTAGCTTACTTGATGAATGGAGAACCCAAGCCTATGAGAATGCCAAACTGTTAAAAGAAAAAGTTAAAAGATGGCATGACAAAAGAATACAAAAGCGGGAATTTAACGTAGGTGATTATGTGTTACTATTCAACTCTTGTTTGAGATTTTTTGCAGGAAAACTTCTCTCTAAGTGGGAAGGTCCTTACGTTATCGAGGAGGTCTATAGTTCAGGTGCCATAAAAATCAACAACTTCGAAGGCACAAGTCCGAGGGTGGTGAACAGTCAAAGAATCAAACATTATATCTCAAGTAATCCTATCAATGTTGAAACTAATATTATTGAGACCGTAACCCCGGAGGAATACATAAGGGACACTTTCCAGAATGTTTCAGACTCCGAAAAGGAATAGGTACGTGGTACGGTAAGTAAACCAACTCCAAAACAATTCTAATGGCAATTTTTCTCTGTTTTGGAATATTTAAGAATTTTAGAAAGCAAGAAGTAATCCGGGAAGGACACGAGGCCTCCACGAGGGTGGAGGGCGCGCCCACCCCTACTAGGTGTGCCCCCTGTCTTGTGGGCACCTTGTGTGCCTCCCGGACTCCGCTTTCTTGCACATTACTTCTCTTGGTAGGTAAAAAATCATTATATAATCTCCCGAAGGTTTGGACCACCGTATCACGCAAAAATCCTCTGTTTTCGTTTCGAGCCGTTTTTCTGGCAGATCTAGAGCATCATGACATCACCCTCCTTCAACAATGAAGGCAAGGATGCTTGGCTATTGAAGATAGAGCTGAAAAGAGAAGAACTGGAGGAGATCAACAAGGATGAAGGGATCGAGAAGGCCATGGAGGATCAAGCTCTGGCGGTGGAAGAAGAAGACATCCCTCAACCTCTAGCTAACCTCTTTACTCCAACTGAGATTGAAGCTTTCAAGATGATTGAGTTAGCTCGCATACAAAACAAGTATCTCAAACAAGAAAATATTTTGTTGAAGGATCATATCGTCGGACTCAAGGGCATTATCCGCAAGTTGGAGGAGCTTTTACACTCGATGTGCGATTATCCACCATCATCATCACCACCTTCATCACCTTCGAGGACATAATTACATGGGTATGGGCACTCCCCTTGGCAACTGCCAAGCTCGGGGGAGGTGCCCCGGTATCGTATCATCATCGCACTCCTATCTTTACTGTTTTTCTTAGTTCGGTCCTTTTAGTAATATCTTGCTCTAGTAGAATAAAGTTTTGGTATGAATTAGTTATGAGTTTTGCTTTGTGATCTCTTTATGTAATCGAGTTTGTGAGCTATATAATAAAGATTAGTGTTGAGTCAAGGGCTTTGCTATCTTGCTATGATCTTGAGAAAATAGAAAGAATAAAAAGAATAAAGGAGTTCATATTGATCTTATGGATAGTAATAACTTCACATATAAAGAGTATGAGGCATAAAAGTTGTTGAGAGTTGACAGACGTAGTTTTGGTCATCGTTGCAATTAATAGGAAGTAATAAGGAAAGAGAGGTTTTCACATATAAATATACTATCTTGGACATCTTTTATGATTGTTAGCACTCATTAAGTATGACATGCTAAAGAGTTGATGTTGGACAAGGAAGACAACGTAATGGTTTATGTTTTCTCACATCTCAGTTAAAGTATATTGTCATGGATCTTCCAACATGTTGAGCTTGCCTTTCCCCCTCATGCTAGCCAAAATTCCTTGCACCAAGTAGAGATACTACTTGTGCTTCCAAATATCCTTAAACCCAGTTTGCCATGAGAGTCCACCATACCTACCTATGGATTGAGTAAGATCCTTCAAGTAAGTTGTCATGTTGCAAGCAATAAAAATTGCTCTCTAAATATGTATGACTTATTAGTGCGGAGAAAATAAGCTTTATACGATCGTGTGATATGGAAGTAATAAAAGCGACGGACTGCATAATAAAGGTTCATATCACAAGTGGCAATATAAAGTGACGTTCTTTTGCATTAAGATTTTGTGCATCCAACCCTAAAAGCACATGACAACCTCTGCTTCCCTCTGCGAAGGGCCTATCTTTTACTTTATGTCTTTACTTTATGCAAGAGTCAAGGTGATCTTCACCTTTCCCTTTTTCATTTTATCCTTTGGCAAGCACCTCGTGTTGGAAAGATCTTGATACATATATCCAATTGGATGTAAGTTAGCATGAACTATTATTGTTGACATCACCCAAAGGTGAATACGTTGGGAGGCAACACTATAAGCCCCTATCTTTCTTAGTGTCCGATTAAAACTCCATAACCATAAGTATTGCGTGAGTGTTAGCAATTGTAGAAGACTATATGATAGTTGAGTATGTGGACTTGCTGAAAAGCTCTATTCTTGACTCTTTCTGATGTTATGATAAATTGCAATTGCTTCAATGACTGAGATTATAGTTTGTTAGTTCCCAATGAAGTTTCTGAACCATACTTGACATTGTGAATTGATTGTTACTTGAGCATAAGAAATCATATGACAAAATTTATATATGTTGCTGTTATAAGAATGATCATGATGCCCTCATGTCTGTATTTTATTCTTATTGACACCTCTATCTCTAAACATGTGGACATATTTTTCGATTTCGGCTTCCGCTTGAGGACAAGCGAGGTCTAAGCTTGGGGGAGTTGATACGTCCATTTTGCATCATGCTCATATATCGATATTTATTGCATTATGGGCTGTTATTACACATTATGTCACAATACTTATGGCTATTCTCTCTTATTTTACAAGGTTTACCATAAAGAGGGAGAATGCCGGCAGCTGGGACTCTGGCTGGAAAAGTAGCAATATTGGAAACCTATTCTGCACAGCTCCAAAAATCCTGAAACTCCAGGGAAGTCACTTTTGGAATTAATAAGAATTATTGAGCAAAGAAAATACCAGAGGGGGCCCACACCCTGGCCAAGAGGGTGGGGGCGCCCCCCCTACTGGGCGCGCCCCCTGTCTCCTGGCCCCCCTGGTGGCCCTCCGGTGCCCATCTTCTGCTATATGAAGGCTTTTACCTTGGAAAAAATCACAGGCAAGCTTACGGGATGAAACTCTGCCGCCACAAGGCGAAACCGTGGCGGAACCAATCTAGGGCTCCGGCGGAGCTGTTTTGCCGGGAAAACTTCCCTCCGGGAGGGGGAAATCATCACCATCGTCATCACCAACGATCCTCTCATCGGGAGGGGGTCAATCTCCATCAACATCTTCACCAGCACCATCTCCTCTCAAAACCCTAGTTCATCTCTTGTATCCAATCTTGTATCAAACCACAAATTGGTACTTGTGGGTTGCTAGTAGTGTTGATTACTCCTTGTAGTTGATGCTAATTGGTTTACTTGGTGGAAGATCATATGTTCAGATCCTTAATTCATATTAATACTCCTCTGATTATGAACATGAATATGATTTGTGAGTAGTTCCGTTTGTTCCTGAGGACATGGGTGAAGTCTTGCTATTAGTAGTCATGTGAATTTGGTATTCGTTCGATATTTTGATGAGATGTATGTTGTCTCTCCTCTAGTGGTGTTATGTGAACGTCGACTACATGACACTTCACCATTATTTGGGCCTAGAGGAAGGCATTGGGAAGTAATAAGTAGATGATGGGTTGCTAGAGTGACAGAAGCTTAAACCCTAGTTTATGCGTTGCTTCGTAAGGGGCTGATTTGGATCCACTAGTTTCATGCTATGGTTATGTTTACCTTAATACTTCTTTTGTAGTTGCGGATGCTTGCAATAGGGGTTAATCATAAGTGGGATGCTTGTCCAAGAAAGGGCAGTACCCAAGCACCGGTCCACCCACATATCAAATTATCAAAGTACCGAACGCGAATCATATGAGCGTGATGAAAACTAGCTTGACGATAATTCCCATGTGTCCTCGGGAGCGCTTTTCTCATTATAAGAAATTGTCCAGGCTTGTCCTTTGCTACAAAAAGGATTGGGCCACCTTGCTGCACCTTATTTACTTTCATTGCTTGTTACCGTTACAAATTATCTTATCACAAAACTATCTGTTACCTACAATTTCAGTGCTTGCAGAGAATACCTTACTGAAAACCGCTTGTCATTTCCTTCTGCTCCTCGTTGGGTTCGACACTCTTACTTATCGAAAAGACTACCATAGATCCCCTATACTTGTGGGTCATCAGCGGTGTCCGCCGTGGGCGACGTGGAGGAAAGGATGCTTGGCGAGGTGGCGGAGCTGGAGGCGCCGGAGGAGGGAGTGCCAAGGTCTACCATGGTGGAAGAGCCTAGTAACTGATATCAAGTTGGAAGAGATAATCTCAATTGATATTATGTTGACAGAGTACACGCCTTATATATAGGGAAGGAACCGATCGCCCTACAAGAGTGGCACACAGGCCATGGGCGTCGTGATCCTAATTACAAGGAACATATACATGCACAGTAATGTTACATACAATTCAACAAATTTCACCTTCAATCAAGAAGTGCCATTTAAACTGGTAGCAACTTTCTTTTGAAGTTTGTATTTGTACCAGATAAGCTAGTTGTTTATGCTGGAAGTCTTTAGGTGGTGCCATTGAATTTAGGCCAAAAACGACAATTCTCAGTAATTCATACATGAAAATAGGTTACACAAATGCAAAGACAGATAGCTCCTCCTCCTTCCTCCCTTCCGCGACTTTTTTTTAAAACCGGGCTATCCCCTTTTCCATTACTTAGAACGGAAATACATTAGTCTGTTACAGAAAGAAGTCTGGGAATAGGAAGAAGGGGAGAGTGAGTTCAACGCACTACTAGGAAACCCACCGCACTCGCCCGCCATCGAAGCGAGTGCTATGGGGTGAAAACCTAGCAGCACTAGCAAAATCTAGCCCTATTACGAGGGAGCAAGACAACCACAAGTTTTTAAACGACACGAGTCTGAAAACCGCAGCCCACTCAACAAACATCTACTACCAAAAGGCAAACAGAGCCACTGGGAGGATCTTCTTCATTCTCCAATCATAATTTTCGCATCACATGCCCTCAGCAGCATCAGAGTCCCATTGCGGATCCTCTCCGTGCCTGCTCGGAATTGTTTGACGTCGTCTCCAGCCTGTAGATATGCCCAATATAAAAGAAAGGAAACCACCGTAAAAACAATCTCAAAAGGAATTTTGATCATCTTCTCAAAGGTAGCACTATTCCAGGCCAACCATATAGACCAGGTGACTGCACCCAAGGCCACAGTATAGAAGGACTCATAGCCAGGCAAGAAAGAGTAACACCACACAAAGAATTGCCAGCAGTTACGAGGATACAGATCAGTCCCAAGTGTTACCCCAATTGATCGCCAAATGACTCTGGCAACAGGGCAGTCAAAGAACAGGTGTTGAGAAGTTTCAAATTGCCGCCAGAAGGAACACACAGGGTTCCTAGGCCACTTGCGTTGACGCATCACCTGTCAAGCACCGCATCTTTCAAGAGTTGCCAGAGGAAGATTTGAATTTTAAGAGGAATTTTAGCTTTCCAAATCCACTTATAGTTGCACGCACTAAGGGGTTTTTCAAGCCATTTATACATGGACTTGGTAGTAAATCTACCAGACTTATTCAGGCTCCAGTACACCATATCTGTATCACCTGACAAGTGCAAATTGCGTACCTGATCGCACAGTTTAGACCATTGCTCCAATAACTCGGAGTCCAATCTTCTGCGAAAGAAGTTAGCACATACCACAGACTCTAGTTTATTCAGAGTACAATCTTGATTAACACAGATGCCAAAAAAACGAGGGAACTGTTCATTGAATGGAGTTAGCCTATTAATGGGGTCCTTCCACAGTTGGGTCGGATCACCATACTCTGTGTGAATTTTCCTACCTATCATGTATAAATCTTTAATTTTTAACAGATTTTTCCAGGAAGGTGAGTAAGAAATCCCTTCTGCGACTTACAAACTATTCCTCGTCCATCTTATGCTCTGCCGCGTCGCCCCACGCTATGCGTGTCCCCCACCTCCCTACCACCCGTTCCACCCGTAGACCTCCATGAAACACCGTCATTTACTGCAATTCATGCGGCGCTTGGAGTTGATGACACCATGGGCGCAAACTCTGAGATCTCCTTCCAAAAAGACGTGCCCTGGCATGTCTCTTCATTTAGACACAAAAGCTTTGGGGTTAATTTGCGCAAACTACTTTTTAACGGAGGCGGTACGTAACGACACATCTGCGGCCATCCGTTCTGTGAAAATTCGTGCGGCGAGGGCCCCAAATCAGGTTCCTTGTCAAATCAGGTTCTACTCTCAAATTAGATTATTGTCCCTGCGTTATCAAATCTTCTCAAAGCAGAGTTCTTCTACAGTTCTTGTGTTGTCCTGCATGCATGTAGCCACTCCACCCAAGTCCCATTCATGGTAAGTAGTAGGGGCGTGTCCTACTTTTATTTTAGGAAACAACATGATACCGCTGCATATTTTTATTGATTTTAAAATGATAATACCTAGACCATAATACAAACAAGCAAAGAAAAAAAAAAGCAAAGTCAAAGAAAGAAAGAAAAACAAACAACAGAAGTAAATACAACAAACAAGAACTCTGTAGTTGAGCTGAGGAAAGCATGTACGAAAAAAATACAGAAGGGCAAATTATCTGAAAGCTAGCACCCACTGTGGCAGATCTGCAAAAGCTTTCCTCTTGACCCTATATGTCCACTGGCGGAGCTTTAGCAAGGCTACATGGGCCAGGGCCCGCCTAGCTTTCCAACACCTACTATTATGCGCCGCATTTTGCGGCGAGTAGCCGCCCGGCGCACACAGAAGCAGCGAACTGGGCCAGCCCAACAGCGGGACCGCACCTGAAAAGTCCAGAAATAATGCCCTAGATCAGGTTCGAACACACAGCCGAACATACTACACAGGGGCTAGTAACTAGCGCACCTCAAGAGGCTTGCTGTTCAATCATAGCTCGGGCGTTTAATAAGGTGCTATTGTTAGACCGAACGTCTTATGAAAATTCAAACACGATTTTTAAGGACGTAAATACTTTTTTTGGAACCTCAAATATTAAAAAAATCGAACAAAATTATAGAAAATAGAACATCTTTTGATTTTGCAATTTTCCTAAAAATGGACATATTTTTAAAAATTGGAATAAAAGTGGAAACACGAATATTTTTTGAAACTCCAAACAAAAGTTGAAAACATGAACATTTTTTCAGCTGTGACAAAAAATTCAAAATACAAACATTTTTTGAATCTGTGAACAATTTTTAAAAATATGAACAATTTTTTGAAACTCCGAACAAAAATTGAAAACAAGACCATTTTTTCATATATGAACAAAATTTGAAAATACGAACATCTTTTGAGTCTATGAACAATTTTTGAAAATACGAACTTTTTTTTGAAAGAAAACAAATTGTCGACAAATACAACATTTTCTAAAAAATACAAATATTTTTTAAAATTCAAGGACAATTTTAAATCCTGGAACATATTTTGTAAAGTGCAAACATTTTTTGAAGTTGTGAACAACTTTTGGAAAAATGAGAACAATGTTTGATTGGAACAGTGTTTTGGAATGCCGAACAATTTTCAAAAACAAGAAGCATTTTTTAATTTCGAACAATATTTGAATTCTCAAAATTATATCGAAATAAAAATAAAAAGGAAAAAAAGAAAAAAAAACGAAAAAGATAAAACAGAAAGAAAAAGTAAAAAAGGAGCAGAAACATAAAATAAAAGGAAAATAAAACCCCTGCTTTAGGAACCTACTAGAAAATAAAAACCTGCTGGAAAACTTCTAGAAAGTTCCTAAAACAGGAACTGCCTACAGCGGGCCGGCCCACTTTATCGTGTCCCTGTGCGATCGGTCGACTGCTTGCTTCATGCAGAGAGCGTGAAATAGGGTTTTCCTCAATCGAGGGCGCCCCCTATGTCTCGCAACAGTCGGAACCCTCGCTAAAGGGTAGCCCGAGTTCGGCCGGCCCAGGCGCGGGAATAACAGCATCGTTTTTTTCTTTTCACTTTGCTGTTTTCGTTTTCAGCTCTACATTTTTTTAACTTTTATATTTCCAACTATTCTAAACAAATATATTACAAAAATCACTGTATATAAAAAATTGAAAACTATTGACCAAGCAGTTGAAAAATGTTAAATGTGTATAGAGAAAATGTTTATCATGTGTATGAAAAATGTATAAAAAATATGTATTAAACAATTTGATAATGTATTTAAAAAATTAATGACGCATTTAAAAAATGTTGCAGAGGTGTTTGACAAATGTTATCAAGCATTTGAAAATTTCCTAAATATGTATAGAAAAAATGTTGACCATAAAAAATGATGAAGTATATAAAAAGGTTATTCAGTAATTTGAAAAAATGTTGAACAAGGAACTGAAAAATGTTAATCAAGCATTTGAAAACTGTTAATTGGGTATAGAAAAATGCTGACCATGTATTAAAGCACTGATTGAAATTTTTGATCATGTACATAAAAATATTCAAATATTTGAAATATTATTGAACAAGTATTTGAAAAACTGTTAAATGTGTACGGAAAAAATATCGATCATGTGTTCAGATAATGTTAATATTGCATTTAAAATGTTAATCAAGCATTTAAAAAAATATTGAATGTGTATAGAAAATATGTTGACCATGTATTAAAAAATGTTAATAAAGCATTTGAAAGATGATAGAATTTGTATAAAACAGTGATGATCATGTATTGCAAAATGTTAAATTTGTATTGGAAAAATGTTAAACGTGTATTAGAAAAACGTTCTTGAGACATACAAAAATGTAGAATGAAAAAAAAAGGAAACCAAAAATTATAAACCTTAAAATAAAACAAAATAAACTAAGGAAAAAAGAAATAAAAAAGTGAAGAAACAAGTAAAATAACTATGAAAACCGATAAAGGTACAAAGGAAAACAAAGAAACATTTCAAAAGAAGAAAGAAAAACCCCAAGGGAAAAATAAAATGAGTAAGAAAGTAAAATCCGAGAAAGAAATGAAAGAAATAATGAAAAAGCAAAAAAGAAAGAAAAAAAGGAAACAAAAAAATTAAAGAAAATGAAAGAAGAAGAACCGGAGAAAACTGAATAAAATTGAAGAGAGAAAAAAGGAAAAGCAAAAAAGCAGTAGAAACGGAGAAAGAAAGGAAGGAAAATGTGTGAAAAAAGAAAAAAAAAATCAGAAAACCAGTGTAGGAATCTCTGCTCCTTCTGGTAGGGCGCAGCCTGTCTAGTTAACACGAAGTTACTTGTAGCTAAGTGGCAAGAGGGCAGCGACGCACCAAGGAAATCCTAAGATTGATCCCCGCACGTGATCCTCTATTTTTCTCTAAAAATATTCACGCGTGGGCTGGCCCGTTACTGTAGACTTTCCAAGCGAGAGTTAGTAGCGTGTCGCTTAATGCGAGATAATATCACCGCAATCAATCGAGATATATACACACCCATTGAGCGAAATCACTAATTAAGGAGTACTCCTTGCGGAGATCACTCCAACTTTCCCAGGTTGCGACAAGTGGCGCGTTGCATGTGCGCCACTTGTCGCAACCTGGGATTTTTCCCTTTTTTCGTGGATCCGTTTATTCAAAATGTTTTATCTCTTAAACCCTGCGTCCAAATCTCGAACCGCTTTCGCCGTTAGATTCCTCGCGTCGAGATTTTCAAAACTAGATCCTATGTTGATAGGTTTTGACGAACTTTTTTTCACGAAAAAATCGGACGAAAAAACCGATGAAAAAACCGAACAGGAACATGGGTTTTTTCCCTTTCCGAAAGAGGCATGCCCGTGCCTCTGACGAAATCACAACCATGTCTCTCGCGGAAGCAAAACCGTGTCTCTCGCGAAAAAAAAACAGAAAACGCGTTTTTTTTTCTTTCCGAAAGAGGCACACGCCCGTGCCTCTCGTGAAAGCACAACCGTGCCTCTTGCGGAAGCAAAACCGTGTCTCTCGCGAAAGAAAAAAAAACTAAAAACGCGTTTTTTTCTTTCTGAAAGAGGCACGCCTGTGCCTCTCGCGAAAGCACAACTGTGCCTCTCGCGGAAGCAAAACCATGTCTCTCGTGAAGGAAAAACAACAAAAAACACGTTTTTTTCCTTTCCGAAAGAGGCACGTTCATGCCTCTCGCGAAAGCACAACCGTGCCTCTCGCAGAAGCAAAACCGTGCCTCTCACGAAAGAAAAAAAAGCAGAAAACACGTATTTTTTCGTTTCCAAGAGGCACGGCCGTGCCTCTCGCGAAAGCACAATCGTGCCTCTCGCGAAAACAAAACCGTGACTCTCGCGAAAAAAATGCATTTTTTTGCGCAAAAAAATTATTTTTTTCGGAAATGTTTTTTGGTCGAAAAGCTAGGGAAGACCAGTAGAAAACCAAAACGTAAAAAAACCCGGGAAAACCATTTAAAAAGCCGAAAATGCATGCATAAAAATAAAAAAATAAAACCCGAAGAGAGCCTCCAGAGCGCGACACGTGACGAATGACTGTGAGCACGCCATGTGGCGCTGATCGTTGCGAGGCTTCCGAAGGAGCGCTCGTTAATTAGTTGCTCACGTTGCATGGATGGACGAAAGCAACAACCCAGCAGGGGGAAACCCAGTTTCAAAAAAAAAAGAAACAGGGGGAGGCCCCATGTGGCGCTCCAATGAAAACTTGGACGCACAGGGGAGGCCACGGCGTCGATGGCCCATTTAACTCCATCTATGCGTGCGGTACACTATAGCGGACCGCTCACACTGGCAACCAAGTTTAGTATGACTTTAGATTTTGAGCATTCCTTAAAGCAACCTTTTAAAAAAATTCCAACTATTTTACATAAACAACAACACTTATAGAAAATTCTCAAAAAAATTCAAAAAATGCTACATTTTATGAATTCGTGTACAAATTTTGAAAATGTTAAATTTATTTAAATTTAGACAATTTTTTAAAAAGGGGGGCATATTTTTTAATTTGTGAACAAATTTTTAAGAAGAGAACATTTTTGGAAATTTTGAACAAAATATGGAAATATGAACATTTTTTGAAAATACAAAAGAATTTTTGAAAAGAGGAACAATATTTGGAAACTGCATTTTTTAAAAACAAACATTTCAAACAAGAAAAGAAGGAAAATAACCGAAAAGAGAAAGTACAGTTGTGCTACCGTGTGTAGTACAGTTGTGCGTCCCCGGAAAGTGAAGCACAATTGTGCTTTCTAGTTCTAGTTTTTCTTGGTTTCCGTACATTACTTATTATTATTATTATTTAATATTATATTACTATTACTACTACTACTACTACTTAGTAGTAGTAGTATGTGTTTGTTTTTTTGGGGTTCTATTTTTGCTAGGAAAATAAATCGTCTAAACCTATTAACATGTGATATTATTTTCGCATAGTGTTAATAGTGTTAATATACACACCGTGTTAACTATTTTTTTTCAAACTCACATTGATTTTTTTTAGTATTTTATGTTTTGGAATAGATGTATTTACAATGATTTGGAAAATAAGAATGAAATCCACCTAAAAATAAGAATAAAAGAAAAGGAGAAAAAAATGAATGAATGAAAAAACATGGAAAAAATGAAATTAACCTGGAAGCTACTGATAACCCACAAGTATAGGAGATTGCAACAGTTTTCGAGTGTAGAGTATTCAAGCAAGGGGAGCCAAAGAATATTCGCAAGTATTAGCAGTTTCAACCACACCTAAAAGACTTAATATCTGCAGCAAGGTGATCAGTAGCAAAGTAGTATGATAGTAAAAGTAACAGTGGCGATAGTAATAGTAGCAGTTTTGTAGAGATCGTAACAGTAGCAACGGCGAAAGTAACTTAGCAAAGATCAATATGCGAAAAGCTCGTAGACATGGGATCGGCGATGGACAATTGTGTTGGATAGCATTCATGATGTAACAGTTATAACCTAGAGCGACACAGAACTAGCTCCAATTCATCAATGTAATGTAGGCATGTATTCCGTGTATAGTCATACGTGCTTATGGAAAAAAAACTTGCATGACATCTTTTGTCCTACCCTCCCGTGGCAGCGGGGTCCATAAGGAAACTAAGTGATATTGATGCCTCCTTTTAATAGAGAACCGGAACAAAGCATTAGCGCTTAGTGAATACATGAACTCCTCAAACTACGGTAATCTCCGGAAAGAATCTCAATTATTGTCACCTTGGGGTATGCGGATCATAACTCGTAATGGTGCATATAACTTGCATGATAGAATCAAGAACACACATATATTCATGAAAACATAATAGGTTCATATCTGAAATCATGGCACTCGGGCCCTAGTGACAAGCATTAAGCATAGCAAAGTCATAGCAACATCAATCTCAGAACATAACAGACACTAGGCATCAAGCCCTAACAAAACTAACTCAGTTATATGATAGATCTCATCCAACCCATCACCGTCTAGCAAGACTACGAAGAAATTCACTCCTGAGGTGAGCATCATGAAATTGGTGATGGAGGAAGGTTGATGATGACGACGGCGTCAAATTCCACCCTTCGGAGCTCCGAACGGACTCCATATCAGCCCTCCCGATGAAGAAACAGGAGGTGGCGGTGGCTCCGTATCATAAAACGCGATGAATCCTTCTCTCGGATTTTTTTTCTTGGCGAATAGGTATATATGGAGTTGGAGTTAGGGCTACCAGTGGTCCAGGGGACCCACAAGCTCATAGGGCGCGCCCTGAGGGGGGGGGGGGGGGGGGTTGGCGCGCCCCCTGAGCTTGTGGCTCCTGTGTGGCCCCCCTCTGGTATATTATTCCACCAATATTTTTTATATATTCCACACAAATTCTTAGTAAATGTTTAGGTCAATCCAAGAACTTTGATTTCTGAACAAAAACAACACCATGTCAATTCTGCTGAAAACAACACTATTTCGGGTTAGTTCCATTCAAATCATGCAAATTAGAGTCCAAGATAAGAGCATAAGTGTTTGGAAAGGAGATACGACGGAGACATATCAACTCCCCCAAGCTTAATTCATTGCTTGTCCTCAAGCAATTCTGTTGACAAACTGAAAGTGCCAAAGAAAAACTTGTACATACTCTATTTGATCTTGTTGTTGTAAATATGCCTAACCATGTTCAAGTTTTCAGCAAAGATTATGAACTAACCATATTCACTCTGTTGGACAAATTCGGGGGAGTTTTGTTTCATTATTATATTTTGATTTTGATTTTGATCATAGGCCCGGGCATCCCAATTACCAGTCACTTTCTCATGAATGACAAGCGAATAAACACTCATTGTGAGAATAACCCACCTAGCATGGAAGATACTGACCCCCCCCCCCCCCCGTCGCTTCATGAGAGATTCAGGCATACAAAACAGATTATTATTTGAAGATTTAGAGGTTGGCACATGCAAATATACTTGGAACGGTAGGTAAATACCGCATATAGATAGGTATGGTGGACTCATATGGAATAAATTTTGGTTAAGAAAGTTGATGCACAAGCAGTATTCCCGCTTAATACAAGTGAAGGCTAGCAAATAGATTGAGGAACGACCAACTAGAGAGCGACAATGGTCATAAACATGCATTGAGGTTAATCAAAATTGAATACGAGTATGAGTAGGATATAAAACACCATGAACATAAATATCCTGGAGGCCATGTTGGTTTTGATTCAACTACATGTGTGAACATGTGCCAAGTCAAGCCACTTGAATCATACAGAAGAGGATACCATCCTATCATACTACATCATAACCATTTTAAATGCATGTTGACACACAAGATAAACCATTATCCACTCCTAGCTAATTAAGCATGGCATGAATAACTATGGTCTCTAATTGTCATTGCAAACATGTTCCGTTGATAATAGGCTGAATCAAGAATGATGAGCTAAACATATTTACAAAAACAAGACAGGTGGAGTTCATAGCAGCTTTTTTCCACCTCAATCAGTTCATCAAATTTCGTCATTATTGCCTTTCACTTGCACGACAAAATGATGTGAACAATAATAAGAGTGCACGTGCCATGGACTAAGCTGGAATCTGCAGCATTTATTCAAAGGAGAAGACAAGGTAATATGGGATCTTTATTAAATCAACCATAATGCATCTGAGAGCCACTCAACATTTTCATCGTGGTCTTCTCCTTACGACCCAAAGAAAAGAAAAGAATTTCAAAGAAACACACTAAAATATTTCTAGAGTTTTTGTTTTTCTGAAGAAAGCACAATGAAGGAAAAACAAAAATGAGAAAGAAACTATATACATGGGAAAGCTCCCAACAAGCAAAAGAAGAACGAGAAATCTTTTTGGGTTTTCTTTTAATATTATGAACTACTAAACAAATAAACTAGAAAGAGAAACCGAAAAGAAAAGAGAAATATTTTTGGGTTTTTGCAAAAAAAATCAAACACACAAGAAGAAAGTAAAATGAAACTAGCATGGATAATACAATGAAAAAGGATGAACACTGACAACTGGAATGAATGCGTGATGCATGAATGTAATGTCGGTGAGAAATACGTACTCCTCCAAGCTTAGACTTTTGGCCTAAGTTGGTCTATGGCCACGGCTCGAAGTAGTCCTCCCCTGGATACTGCGGAGCATCCTGGGGGCTCTTGTGGCTCCCACTGATAAATATGCTCCTAATATGGCTTAGATGCCAGTGCTGGCTCAGGTGCTGGGGGTTGTGTCAGACCCCACCAGTATGCATAGATGTCATCGGGCATAATAGTGTACTTGCCTGAATAAAGATCATACAAGGAAGGTGTAGGCAAAGTAATAATCTCACGAGTACCCTGACTGAATACTAAGTTGTAAAGGAGTCGCTTGTGCTTATCTTTGTCAATAAAATGGTGCGCTACCATACTAGCATAATCTAAATATTTAATAGGAATCTCAAAATGTGCAACCAAGCAGGAGACATAGATACCACCATAGATAATACCCTTCGAATGGTTTGTGTGTAACCGCCGAGCAACCATGGAGCACAGACAAAAAGTTCTATCAGCATACAGAGCATGGCGCAAAATAGCAAGGTCGGGCGCACTAAGCGATCGACTCTCCCACTGACCGATCAAACATCTCCTGGCAAATGATGCATAGTAGCGTAAAACGGGAAAAATGTAAACTAGCCACTCTTGCTTCCGACACTCCTCTCTCCTCTCCCACAGTAGTTTGAGAAATGAAATATTCCATGCCTCTAGGACGTGGATCACTGTGACTGCCCTTAGAAGGTATTTTGCAAACATTGCAAAAATCATATAATGTCATTTCCTTAGGCACATCATACAAGTTAAATTCTACCATGGGTGGTTCCTTCCTAGGGTAAAAGCAAAAGTTTCGCACAAAGGCATTAGTGGGTAGGAGATATTGACTACACTTATCTTTGAGGAAGGGAATGATGCCGGCATTGTGTGCCAAGTAATAGAAATCCTCATAAATTCATGCCTCCTTCAAGAATGTGTCACACGCCACTCACACGGACAAGATGGTACTTGGCTTCTCCTCTGGAGTTTCCTCCGAATTCCGGCTTGATGAGCCCTTAACCACCTCCTCATGGTTCTCCCTTTCTCTAAAATATTCTGAAAGTTTTAGTGACTCAAAATAAAAGTGAACCAAACTCACCAAAATTGATAACAACTACTCCTACAAGTGTCTAGAGGACATATCTTGCACCAAAACTAGTTTGAACCATATAAATTTGACATGCAAGCTCAAGAATATGGTCACAAACAGTTGCTAAATGTGCAAATAATAAACCACTAGAACAAAAACTAATTGGACCAACAGTGGAGTCACATACCGATGAGCAATCCACCAAAACAGTTTTGGAATCGGAGCTACGAGCAAGGAGATAAAAATGGTAGTAATATGAGCAAGAACACGAGTTTTAGCAAGCAAGTGATTTTTTCTGGAGGAAGAAGAAGAGCATGGGTGGCTGGAATAAGTGAGGGACCTACATGGGCCCCACAAGCTTGTTGGGCGTGCCCTGTGAGCTTGCGTCTCACAGGTGCACCAGATGGGGTGTGTTCAGTGCCACTATTTTTAAAATATTGCAGAAAAATCCTATTAAATTTTCAAGACATTTGGAGAACTTTCATTTTCTTGTCATTTTTTATTACACGGATAATTCAGAAAACAACATAATCATGGCATTTCTACTTTATTAATTGTAAACAACAGAAAATAAAATGTGGGTACAAAAAGTTCTGTATACTAAATTCATCAACCACATGCCCGTCAAAAGGAATCCATTAATAAGGTTGACCAAGTCTTATTAACAAACTTCTTCCGAATGACATGAAACCGGATAATCTTCATATAACAGGTTACCTCAATGGGGATATGCATGTCCCCAACAATAAGATTTCATATTTCTTTTTGACAGTAGGAATAGGGAATTCAAAACCTCCAATCACTACAAAAAAGGACACATCATGACATTTTGGCCTGAACAATTTTTTTCTGTCATGCTTATGACACTTCTATAATGGTAATTGTTACAAAACCACATATCATCATAGATGTGGTGGGCTGCTACTTCTATGACAAAAAATCATGATAGAAAATGGGTTTTTCATCCTGGGCGCGCCGGGGACACACCTGCATGACATTCTTTGGGCCGTCCATGATGGAAAAAATCATGGTAGAAGCAAGGGCGAGTAAAATTTCAGGGAGTTCCCGGTTACGGTGGGTGGTCGGGGCCGAGAAATGCACACGAGGTTTGCACGTTTCTCTCGTACATGTACGCGCTTGTGTGCGAGGCATTGGGCTCTAACTGAACCGGAGCGAGGCGTTCGCTTACTGAACCCGAGCGATTGCACTAGCTACGTTACTGAACCCGAGCGATCGATCGCTTGGCTGTTAACTGAACCCGAGTGATTCCTTTGCTACTGCTGCTAACTGAAGACGGTCGAATCAGCTGCCTCTTGATGAACAGTGACCATTGTTTGGGGTTGGATGAACAGTTCCCGGTGGGGGTTGGATGAATAGGACCCCATGGTAGTAGAGGCTGTTGCCGCTGGATGAATAGGGCCCAGATCGAGGAGGCCACCACACACCCGAGCTAGTTGGGGGTGGATGAACAGGACCCCATGAAGGGTTGGTTGAACAGTAGCCGGTGGGGGCTGGATGAATAGTATCCCGTGGATGAACATTAGCTGGTGGAGGCATGAGGAAGACACGGTGGATGAACAATAGTAGGTGGAGGCTGGAGGAAGTCGACGGTGGATGAACAGTAGCCCGTGGAGGCTGGAGCGAGGCAGTAGACGGTGGATGAACAGTTGCCCATGAAGTCTCGTTTTGCGGTACGCCACACCCCTCCCGATCAATAGCATCCCGTTTCGACCGTAGGAGCTCGAACAGAAGTCCGTTTCCTTTGTTTTACGGTACACCAGACCCTTCCCGATCAACAGGAGCCCGTTTCGACCGTACGCGGTCGAATAGAAGGCAATTTCCTCCATTCTACGGTACGCTAGACCTCATTTTGGCTGTTCTGTCCAAGCCGGTAGGCTTCCAATGAACACGGCGCATTCCGTTGCCTCCCGATGAACACGATGCAGTTTCTCCATTATGACCCAACCGGTTGGCTACCGATGAACAAGACGTTGTTGCTCCCGTTCGTTGCCTCTCCATGTACACATGCCCTAGCCGTACGTATGCGTGAATAGGCATTCGCGACCCCGCCTGTATGTACATATGTGGCCGTATTTTTTGGCATGTGGTTGTACGTACATGTACATAGTTTAGAAGGGACTGCCTAAACTGCTACGTCGGGGGCTCTACTACTACATGTGCCGCTGCTTGCTCGGCCACGCTTCATCGTTGCAGAGAGACCGATCGACTAGTATGTACGTACACGTTCACAACCAGACAGACAACGCTATGTACGCTTTGACCGAGTAGGTCCTAGCCGTCAGGGAGGATAATGAGGCACTCCCTTGTGTGCGAAGATGTATGTGGTGGGTCTCAACTGTCAGGGGGAGGAATCATTTTTTTCCTATAATAAGGAGGGGCACTTCCTTGCATGCAAAGATGTAGCTGGTGGTTCCAGCTGTCAGCCTCACCGTGTACGGTCGTCTTCTGATGGCTATCTTTCATTGACAACGTTGACAACGCCATACAGAGATCACCAAAGCGGTGGAAGATGGCGAGGCCTGGTAAGGGAACGATGCGGAGCCGAGGAAGATGAGGCAGTGGATGCCCACGAGGAGAGGAGTACGAGGGTTCACCGGTTCTGCTGCAGTGTGAGGCTGCCATAGCCAAAGAATAACATGGGGTATGGGTGAGTAGAGGGAAGGCCTGGCCGACAGTGGTATTAGGCTGGGGCAGTGAGGCCTGCGCGGCAGCACTGCCGCCCACTGGAGGCAGGAGCAGGCAATCCCGCTGGCATTGGTTTGGGCGGCCGGACCAAGAAGTTCAGAGGTTGAAGAAGCAACATGGCTGTTGGATTAACATCCAATGGTCTAGCTGCTAGAATCATTTGTTGACTAAGTTAACAAAGCCCTATGTATGCGTCAGCTTAGTAGGCCCACAAGTCAGCATAATAAGGAGGCACTTGCTTGTGTGGGTCCCTACTGTCAGCCTCTCCACTTACATCCCTGTTCCAATGGCTATCATTTGTTGACCATGTTGACCATGCCGCACCGAGAGCACCAACACGATGGACGACAGCTAGGCCCGGGAAGGGAATGACCTGGAGCCGGCGAAGCCACAACAGTGGATGCCCATGTTGAGGGGAGTACGAGGGCTGACTGGTCGGTTGCGGGGTGAGGCTGTCATTGCTGGAAAATAACAGGAGGTGCGATGGGTAGAGGGATGGCCTGGCTAGCAGTGGGAGTAGGATGGGATAGTGAGGCCTGCGCGGCAGCACAGCCGGCCATGGAAGGAGGGAGCAGGTAGTCCCACCAGCGCTGGTTTGGGAGGCTAGAGCAGGAAGATCAGAGATTGAACAAGCACGACGGCGGTTGGATGGACATCCAACAATCACTACTCTGTCTTTACTAAGTTGACAAAGCCTTGCATACACGTCAAAAGAAATTTTAGGATAGCGTCATCGTCAACCTAGTAGGCCCACAAGTCAGCCTCCAAATCTGTGGAAGACATCATACAACCCATTTGCCATTATTTTTAGTAATTTACAACCCATTTGCTAATTCTTAAGGATATTTTGAAGCCCATATTATTTTTGTTAGCATTACAGACCATATTCTGGCCACTACTAAAAAAATCGACAAAAGTTTGCATATTTCGGTGGGGTCCAAACTCTTTTAATCACGAATTTCGAGTCAGATTAAAAATAATTATAAAAATAATTTTATTTCAAATTAAAATAGAACAGAAATTTCCCCGCAAAAAACAATAAAATTTAAAATCTTGAAATCCTAAAAAAACGAAATTTGAATCTAGTTGCCATTTTTCTATGTTTTTAAAATTTACAACCCATTTCTTACTACTTATAGCCCATTTTCTGGGGAAGCCGAGTACATCCCTCCTCGTCTTTAAAGATTTGCAGGCCAGCAGGGCTGAGAAATGCAAGTAGGCCTGGGTTGGGTATTGTCCAAAACAAAATAGAACCGGGCTAGCCATTTTAGGAAAGAAAAAAGATATCAACTGGGCTTGTCATGTGCTTAAATAAAAGCCTGGGCTCTGTCTCTACAACTGGGCGAGCAGCTGGGTCCCTGTTGTTACAATATTTCTCTCTTTAATAAAGGAAATGGCAAGCCATTTGCCTTGTTTCAAAGAAAATATGACAGTCACAACCGAGTTGAGAAGGGCAACAACATCCAACTCAAGCTTACAAACAGTACGAAAGACCAAGGATTAATCGTTCATGAAATTTAGACAAAACCCAGATAGAACATGGCAATAACATCTAACCCAACCACTGTTTTTGGCAATCACAAACGAATGGATCAGTCTGATCCATAAAATCAACATCCCGTGTGAATTTTTTACTGGAACATGACCACAAGTTGTTGTAAATAGAAGCCGAGCACGTACAGAAGCCCATTTGTCCACCTGAAACTTCTTTTTTTTTTCTGTTCAACATATCCGTCCGTGGGAAATTTCTTGTTGAAAAACTTAAGCCTCATGGACAATAGTAACCTCACATTCAACAAGAAGAATGTGGCAAAGCTTCTGTTTGCCTGGTTGGATGCATATCCTTCCATCGCTATTGTCCTCAAACGAATGTCATGAGAACTGAGAAAATCCTGGTGCTTATTACACCACTAATTGGTTATATGTTTTTCTTCATGTGTTAATTCCTAAGTAGACATGAATATTGAAAATAGTTAAGGTTTAAATAAAGAGTACGTCGAATAAGCGACAACTTAACGGTTAATTCTAGTACAATATATACGGGCTTTCGATGGCTGAATTCAATGTACATGGAATCATCACCTTTATATACAAATTCTCCAGACATGGAAAGCATCGCAACAAGCCAATAATTGTGTTCAGATCATAACTAAACATTTTGATATATAAGATCTTGATAGAATCCAACACCATTGATAGGCTATCCATGGACAAACTCTTCATTGAGAATATAACATAATATTAGTACCCAAAGTATACTCCAAGATGATATAAAACTTATGCGCACAAATGAAAAATGCAGCTTATGATTACAAATGTGTAGATGATAATATACGGTACCTGAATAAGTGTGGAGCCAAACACCAACTTCTGATAATTAAACAGATCAGTAATTACACCCAAGGTCTCCAGTTTAGGCATAGAGATGACAGTTATTTGCGAAGGTATATAACAATACTGAAGGAGCAACCTTTCAAGTGAAGGGGCATCTTCGATGATGAGCTGCCATCCTTCAAAAGGCCATCCTTCAAAACAAATTCCAATGCTTTTAAGGTGAGGTGACTTTATTTGAAGATAACTGATAGGGATTTATATTCCCAAAACAATCAGCAAGCGCTCTAGGGCAGGGCAACTGGAGTGGATGATGCTGTGCAGTGAGGCCTCCGACAAATAAACCACCATAAGCGAAAGTTTTTTTAGAAGGGGGAGTCGAAGCATTTGTACCAGACCGTCTGGTAGATGGCACCGGGCAAATGTGGCAGTGTGGAGAGAGGAGGAAAACCACGAGATGGACAACGGTGGTGTGGGCAAAAATTCTTGGCCTTCGGTTCGTGGTATGTAATTTTTGTGGTAATGGTAGAACTCAAACTGCTGGAGTTTTTCGAATTCAGGGGTGGACAGCAGGTAGCGTGTTGGAATGCAGAGGCGTTGAACGGAGCCCTAGTGGGAGGAGATGATGGCTCTAAGGAGTCCAAAATCATGAACGACGGATAGCTGACAACAATCGATATTAAGGGGCATGGCGCGCCATAGAGGGCGCCACTGAGTTAAGAGGACTTAGATGTGGCAGTAATCCTTGGTGGGGAGAAGCAAGATGATCCCCCAAGGATGTTGTCTGGGAGAGCGCTGATGCAGTCCACCCGAGATTCAATGAGTTCTTGAGATCCAGTGGGGGGGGGGGGGGCTCGCCGCTTCTCCCTGCGTTGCCGGGTGCGGGTTCTACAACCGGCATTGCCGCTAGCGGGAGCCTCATCTTCTTGGCGCTGGGGCCAGCCGACTCCATTTTCCTTGCGGGCGTCGCACCGAGGTCACGGGTTTGAGCAGAGTAGCGAGAGACGAGCCTAGTGGCAGTGCGAGTGGGGAAGAAGGAGGGCTGGGGTTTTCTATAGGAGCGAGGAAGAAGAGGAGCATGCATTTTCTATACGAGTGAAGAAGGTCAGCGGGGGTTTTCTGTATGAGTGAGGAAGATGGGGAGTGGGGGGAATTGGGAGAAGAAGGAAGCAAGAGAGTCCAGTGAGTTGCAGTAAGTGGAGGCGAGGAGGAAGGAGGTTTTTCTAGGATCGCCCCTCTTCAAGAAATATGGGCTTTTCCTCAAAAAAAAACAAATGGGCTTGAAGATGGATAGGTTTTTGTATTGACCTAGTCGGTTGCCCGTGTTTTGTACTAGACGACCTTGTACTAGAGGCAGCCCATTAGAGACACTCTCCAACTCTCTAGCTTATTTCCCATTGAAAAGAAAAATAGAGATGCCTCCAGCTTATGGCTCCTCATCGGTAACATTTTTCAACTTGGAAAAAAGTTATAGCTCCTTCTCGGGCCGGCTTGGCATCCACCAAATTAGAGGATGCGGTACTGCATGCAGACACTCACATTGGTTGTTGCATGGCAAAATGAGGGGTCAAATAACAGGCCCACAATATAGATTGTAAAGGTTGACACGCTAGTCAACATTCACACTAAACTAAGTTTCACAACATACAATATGCATACTAGCTAACGTTCACAAGCACTTAAGTGCAGCATGTTTACGCATCTAAATGATTCACAAGACTATAACCAAGACAAAGCCGTGAGAAGATGTAGAAATAAAGAAAAAACGATCGATGCTTCTCTAAGAAAAGGGCCTCCCTACACACACACATGCTTCTTTCTGCTCAATGTTGCATGCACTTTGAGCATGTTGGCAACTCCATAGCTAGCTTCATGGCTCATCTTGCAATTTATGCTAACAGATTGCAGCAAACAGAGGAGGCAATAGAGACCTCAACATCAGACCATTTTGTGCAGTTCCACTAAAATCATCTTCATTGTCCTAAATGTGAAAAGAGAGCAAAGCAATGCTTGTACTTAAACAGTGTCGCAAAAGAGTAGCACATATCAATAGCTCAGCATGACAAAACACGATCATCTGGACAAATAGGATACTGACCTGCGTGAGGAAGATTATGCATAATTTTATAGGTGGTTAGTTGATTTCCACCTTGGGATATCCTATGATGGCACGGAGGAAATTCTATGCAATCGATGAGTGCAATTCCTTCCGTGTGGCTGTAGAAAATTTGTCCGACTAACCCCAATATCTTTTTTGTGCATTTCCACTAAAATAATGCACTGTTGTTTGCATGACCCCTACTCACCGGCCATGCCATCAATGACCCAGTTTCTTTTATCTTGCATCGACGGCACTGCAGTGTTTATTTGCTCCTCCACACATGACAGGCTCGTTCCACACTACAATTAGCAAGTCAATGTACAAATAAGCTTATTTCATCTTGCGTTGGTCATTCTACCTAACTACGAGTGTAGTTATACCTGGAGCACCGCGAGTTTAGTTGACAGCAGGTTACACTAAAATTGAGGTTTGTGCTTCCGTTTGCACAAATAAGGCACCATATGGAGATAGACAACCCTGTTTGCAAAAATAAGACACCATATGGGGATAGACAACCCTGTTGGCAAAAATATGTAACATGGTTACTTAAGCAGTGTCATTTTTTGTAGCGGCATATGATTAACAACAACGTATCATATGTTATCAATGGCATTACACTGACAAAATGAAAAAGTGCCATTAACCAAGAAGTGCCATCACATGAAATCAACACTGGCACTAGATTAACGCGGGCTTACATTAACATGTATAACAATAGCATTATTACTCTATGATGACAGATTGACAGTAGCACTTGATCAGTACATACGTGCACAGTTAACAGAATGATCGTTCTAACAAAGGATGATACGGAAAGGAGAAACACATCATCGTGTCAACCATTGTGCAATTAAATTTTTTGCAGTTCCACAGAGATGTGGCTATGTTACCGATGTCAGATTTTAGTGTAATGACCGAAAACACTATTTATGAGAAATAAAGCAAGACAGAAGCATGTCATAAAATGGTGGTGGCATTGATTCAGTTTATCAATGGCAATAGATTGACAACAGATAACTTAACAGTGACATCACATTAACCCTGGCATTGTTTCATTTTACTTGTGATGTTAGATTAACAGGAGCAGTAAGGGAATAGGGACATGGGAGGCACAAGCACGTTTTACATCCACCGAGGCATAAAGTGGTGAGACAGAGGTGTTGCCGGGTGCGGAAAACATGCAAAGCATGTCTGGATTTGTGCCTTTTTTGTTCTCGTCAGTGAAATTTCCTATCTGACCACAGGAAATCTAGACGTGGTCATTCTCGGTTGCATTGTTGACCCAACCCCAACCCCATTTCTGTCCTTTTTGGACCAAGAGACGGGTCAGGCCAACATCTTTATTTCCCTTTCCAACCAAGAGATCAGTTCGTTAGCCAGTATATGCAGTACTGTTTTTCCTTTAGTAGTTAAAATGTAGGTGGTGTTCGAGTGTTCGACAAGCCGATGGAGCTAGCTACATTTGGATACTAGAAGAATATCCAAATGCAGGATGCAGTGACGTGGGAAGCAATTCTAACTTGATGAAAAAAGGGATGCAACAACGTGGGGAGCTGGGACATTAGAACAAGGCCAATTCTAAAAGAAGCTATACCTCCGGTCGGCGGGATGTGGCAAGGCAGTCGGCGGGATCTGCCAACACGCAGGCGGGGAGCAAGGGTTCGGAGGACCTCCCATGCCGGTGCTAGGTCAGAGAAGACGGCATGCGTCGGCTTCCTCCCTCGCCACCGGCGACCACCAGCGGAAGGGATCCGGCCGGATCTGTGACAACCGGTGAGAGAGAGAGAGAGAGAGGGAGGGAGAGAGAGAGAGAGAGAGAGAGAGAGAGGGAGAGGAAGAGAGAGAGAGAGAGAGAGAGAGAGAGAGTGTGGACACCGCTGTCTTGTTTAGATCTGGAGAGGGTGAGAGTGAGAAGAAGAGAGCAACCCTAGCAAGCAAGTCCCGAAGTGGAGTAGTAATTGCCTTTCTCTCCGTAGAGGTTGTTTTAAATTGAATACGCGGGGAGCCATCTTCTCATTTAACGTACCAGTAAAAAGAAACTCAATCAATAACCGCGCCACCGCATTCAGGTTGCACTTGGTATGGCTGACATCTGGTCCTAGGTCCCACATTAAGTGGACAACTAGATGTGTCAAATTGTCATGTTACCTGCCTTTTCGTGTGCAAATGTGCTCCACCGTGAGTGTACCCGCGTGTGTGTGTGAGGGGAGAGTGAAGTCCGACTTATAAACCTTGAGGTTGTAGAGCTAGTCGGAAACAAATCCTCACCTTTAAATCCCTGAAGTTTGTACCCTGTCCTCTATAACCCCAATCATTTTTAACCTTAAGGGCGTGTGCGGTTCAAGGGGTTTTAACAGGGATTAACATGGATTGTGGGTGATTAAATCATGTACAAGCCAAATTCCCCTCCATTCCTCTCCAAATCCCTTGGGAGGAGGTTGAACCGAACAAGGCCTATGACTAATCACAGTGGGAGTAACTTCAAGAGTAACATTGGGTCCAATTCAGCCAATTCTATGAGTAACATCACACAGACCAAAATAAAATGACTATAACCTAATATATGAAGCTTTGATGACACTACACGTGTGATGACCACTGGAGCAATCCACTCAGGTTATACGTAAACATGTTTATACTCTTCATTCATGATTTTTAGTAGAAATAGGATGCACATGGCGATGTCATCCTCATACCATCCACTATTGATGGATGACCATGAAGCGTCGCCGTGCTCTCCTGCAACTACAATCCGAGTTATGCATGTAGCAACTACGACTGCAATGGAGTACTAGATGCACAAGGCATGTTGTTGGTGCTGCTTCATGAGCTATCGAGCCATCTAGACGAGCACACGGTAATGGCCATGACATGCAGAATGAAGGACGTCTTTCTTTCGCTGCGTCCTGGCATCACAAAGGTGGTGACGTAGTTTGCGGGGTTGTCAGAGACAGAGTCCGTCGTCCCGCTCCAGTGATGAACAACGCTCGCTCGAGAGCATGAGCGTGGACGCAAATTTGTGCAAACACGACCGGATTTCATATAAACATGACATATTCATTACATTTACATTAAATAAGCTATGCTAGTCCGGAGCTAAAGGTAGAATTAACATACCTATGGTCGGCACCGATCTCTTTGTCCTCCTCTGGCATTCGGCTGAAGAAGAATCGTGCAAGACACCAGCTGTTTTCGCAAGCATCGCCTCGGTGCTGGCCTTCGTGGGATACAATCGGCGACGGATTCCCGTGTTCTACTTCTCCTCGATGATGGCGGCGAGCGGGGACGTGCTGGCTGTCACCTCATGGACATCCGCGTAGCCGCGTCACCTTGTCGACAACCGCGACGGCTTCTTTCTCTACATGCATGGTGCGGCTACACGCGCGTCAATGGCGGATGGCGCAGTCACAGGCACTGGAGGCGCTGTACGACGCGGTGGCGTCGAGAGAAGAAACGATGCCCGTGCCGCCATGCTCCCCGACAAGCCGAAGTGGAGCAACTCGGCACTCTTCCTCGAGCAGGATTGGAGCGGCCAACTATGGAACCATGCGCTGGCTTAGGGAGGCAACTGGCTTTGTCGGGCTAGGCGAGGTAGGTGGAGCAGCGAGCTGCCTCGCTCGTAACTGCCGCGCTCGGCGGGCCACCAAGACGGCTTTTATGCTGGAGAACTGCTCTTCCTGCTTGTCGGATGTAGCCGAAAGAGTGGAGAAAATGGGTGGAAGGAGGAGCTTGGCCGGTGTCCCGCTACTAAACGAACATGTGGCCGGAGTGGGTTTCACTACAAAAGACAGACACATCCGTGACATTTTGGGCCGAACGATTTTTTTTCTATCATACTTACGACACTTCTATGATGATAATTGTGACAAAACCCGGTATCATCATAGATGTGGTGGGCTCCTACTTCTATGACAAAAAATCATGACAGAAAATGGGCTTTTCTTCCTGGGCGGGCCGGAGACGCAGCTGCATGACATTCTTTGGGCCGTCCATGACGGAAAAACCATGGTAGAAGCGAGGGCGAGGAAAATTTCAGCGAGTTCCCGGTTACGGTGGGAGGCCGGGGGCTGAGCGATGCGTGTTTCTCTCATAAACGTACGCGCGTGTGCGCGAGGTGTTGGCTCTAACTAAACCCAAGCGAGGCATTGGGCTCTAACTAAACTCGAGCGATTGAACTGCAGGCTACATGTTACTGAACCCGAGCAATAGATCGATGGCTGTTAACTTTACCCGATCGAACGATTCCTTTGCTACTGCTGCGAACTGAAGCCGATCGATGCTGCCTCTGGATGATCAGTGAGCATTGCGGGGGGGGGGGGGGGGGGTGGATGAATAGTGAGCGGTGCGGATGAATGAACAGGACCCCGTGGCGTTGCCTCTGTATGAACAGGACCCCGATCAATCGGGCCGGTTGGGGCTGGATGAACAGGACCACATGGAGGGCTGGATGAATAGGATGACCCCATGGAGGGCTGGATGAACAGTAGACGGTAGAGGGGTGGATGAACAGTAGCCTGTGGAGGGGTGGTTGAACATGAGCCCGTGGAGAGGGGTGGTTGAACAGGAGCCGGTGGAGTAGCGCACGGTGGAGGCTGGATGAACAGGAGCCCGTGGATGAACAGTCGCAGGTGGAGGCTGGAGGAGGTCGATGGTGGATGAACAGTAGCCCGTGAAGGCTGGAGGAGGTCGACGCTGGAGATGAACAGTATCCCATGGAGTCCCGTTTTGCGGTACGCCACACCCCTCCCGATGAACAGGACCCCCATTTCGACCATAGCGCTCCAACACAAGTCCCTTTCATCCGTTTGGCGGTACGCCACACCCCACCCCATCAACAGGACCCCCATTTCGACTGCAGGAGGTCTGTTTCCTCCGTTTTGCGGTACGCCAGACCCCTCCCGATGAACAGGATCCTGTTTCGAACGTGGCCGGTCGAACACAAGGTCGTTTCCTCCATTCTGCGGTACGCCAGGCCTCGTTTCCATCGCTTGTTCCGTCCAAGCTGGTTGGATCCCACACGTTCCGTTGCCTCCCGATGAACACAACGCATTCCGTTGCCTCCCCATGAACACGACGCATTTCGTTGCCTCCCCATAAACACGACGACGACGAAGTTTCTCCGTTCCGACCCAGCCATGTACACGAGCCCTGGCCGTATGTATGTGTGAGTAGGCGTTCGAGACCCCGCCCGTATGTACGTACGTGGCCGTATTTACTTTTTTGCACCCTGGCCGTTGTACGTACGTGTACATGCTACATGCGTGCCTCTACTACAACACGTGCGCATCTCTACATCGACCAGTATGTACGTACACGTTCGCGACCAGAATGACAACACTACGTATGCTTCGACTAGGTGGGTCCCGACTGTGAGGCAATTCCTTGCGTGCGAAGATGTAGCTGGTGGGTCCCAGCAGTCAGGGGCGAATCGTTTTTTTTCCCGGACGCACTTCCTTGCGCGCGAAGATGTAGCTGGTGGGTCCCAACAAACAGGGGGCGAATCATTTTTTGTGCCCGTAATATGGACGCACTTCCTTGCGTGCGAAGATGTAGTTGGTAGGTCCCAGCAGTCAGGGGGGAAACATTTTTTTTTTCACAAAATACGGTGGCCCGTCCGGTGGGTCCCCGCTGTCAGATGGAGGAATAATTATTTTGCGCGTAATAAGGAAGCACTTCCATGCGGCTGCCGTGGACCCAGCTGTCAGCCTCTCCACGTACAGCACTCTTCCGATGGAAGTCGGTCGTTCACCATGTTGACCACGCCGCACCGAGAGCACCACGGCGGTGGACGACGGCGAGGCTTAGGAAGGGGACAATGCGGAGCCGAGGAAGACGCGGTAGTGGATGCCCACGCGGAGAGGAGTACGAGGGTCCACTGGTTCGGCTGCGGTGTGAGGCTGCCTTCGCCGCAGAATAACAGGGGGGTGTGGGTGAGTAGAGGGATCACCTGGCCAACGGTGGGAGTAGTAGGAGGCGGTGAGGCCTCAGTGGCATCACAGCCGTCCATGGGAGGCAGGAGTATGCGACACAACCGGCGCTACTTTGGGCGGCTGGAGCAAGAAGACCAGAGGTTGAAGAAGCACTACGGCCGTTGGATGGACATCGTACGGTCACTGGAGCTAGAATCATTCATATTGACTAAAGTTGACAAAGGCCTCCTTCCCAGTCAACTTAGTAGGCCCACAAGTCAGCCTCCCACCATGGTGGGTCCCAGCTAGCAGGGGGAGTATTCATTATTTTGTGCATAATAAGGAGGCACTTCTGGTGGGTCCGAGCTGACAGCGGGGGGAATGTTTTTTTTCGCGAAATACGGTGGCCGTCCGGTGGGTCCCAGCAGCCAGGGGAAAATGTTTTTTTCGCGAAATATGATGGCCCGTCCGATGGGTCCCAGCAGTCAGGGGGGAAACGTTTTTTTTGCGAAATAGTTGTGGCCCGTCCGGTGGCTCCCTGCTGTCAGGTGGAGGAATAATTATTTTCCCGCGTAATAAGGAGGCACTTCCTTGCGGCTGCTGTGGACCCAGCTGTCAGCCTCTCCACGTACAGTACTCTTCTGATGTAATTCGGTCGTTGACCACATTGACCACGCCGCGCCGAGAGCACCACGGTGGTGGACGACGACGAGGCCTAGGAAGGGGACGACGCGGAGCCAGGGAAGACGCGGCAGTGGATGCCCATGCGGAGAGGAGTACGAGGGTTCACTGGTTTGGCCTGGCCAGCGGTGGGAGTAGTATGGGGGCGGCGAGGCCTCCGCGGCAGCATAGCCGACCATGGGAGGCAGGAGCAGGCGGCACGACCGACGCTACTTTGGGCGGCTGGAGCAAGAAGACCATAGGTTGAAGAAGCACTACAGCCGTTGGATGGACATGGTACGGTCAGTCAAGCTAGAATCGTGCATATTGACTAAGTTGACAAAGCCCTCCCTTCGCGTCAACTTAGTAGGCCCACTATGCTGGGTCCCAGCTAGCAGGGGGAGTATTTATTTTTTTTGTGCGTAATAAGGAGGCACTTTCTTGCGTGCGAAGATATAGCTGGTGGGTCCGAGCTATCAGCGGCGGTAACATTTTTTCGTGAAATACGGAGGTCCTTTCGGTGGGTTCCAGATGTTAGGTGGAGGAATCATTATTTTGCGCGTAATAAAGAGGCATTTCCTAGCATGCGGCCATGGACCCAGCTGTCAGCCTCTCTATGTACAGTCCACTTCAGATGCATGTCGGTCGTTGACCATGTTGACCAGGCCACGCTGAGAGCACCAGGGCGGTGGACGACGGCGAGGCATAGGAAGGGAACGACATGGAGCCAGTGAAGACTCGGCAGTTGTTTCCACGCGGAGGGGAGTACGAATGTATGAGGGTTTACTGGTTCATGTGCCGTCGCCAGAGAATAACAGCAGGTGTGGGTGAGTAGAGGGATGGCTAGGCCAGCAATGGGAGTACAGTGGGGCGGTGAGGCCTGCGCGGCAGCACAGCCGGTCGCTGGGAGGAGGGAGCAGGCAGTCCCGCCGGCGCTTGTTTGAGCAGCTGGAGAAGGAAGAGCAGAGATTGAAGAAGCACGATGGCCATTGGATGTACATCCAACAGTCACTGCTTGTGCGTCAACCTTTTTTTAGGAAAGCCTCAAATTTGTGGAAAACAGCACACAGGCCATCTGCCATTATTTCTAATAATTTACAACCCATTTTCTAATTCTTATGGTTTTTTGGAGCCCATATTCTTTTTGTTCGCATTACAACCCATATTGTGGCCACGGTTAAAAAAGTATACGAAATTTTGCATATGTCGGTGCGGTCTGAATTGTTTTAAATCCCGAAATTTCGAGTCACATTCATACTGATTTTAAAAATAAATGTATATCAATATAAAATCTAATAAATTTTCCATGCATAAAAATCAACGCAATTTAAAATCTCGAAATGAAAAAAATATTTGAAACTAATTGCCAGTTTGATGTGTTTTAAAAATGTACAACCCATTTCTCATTACTGATATGCCATTTTCTTGGCCAGCCGAATGAAGCTCTCCTCATCTTGAAAGATTTGCAGCCCAACAAGCCTGATAAAGCGACTTACTTGAAAATCACAAAAAACTGGGCTAGCCATCTTCAAAAAGAAAAAAAAACTACTCGGCTGGTCTGTGGTAAACATAAAAGAAAAGGCTGTCTAGACAGGCCAGAGTGTCCCGCACAACCCAATTGACACCCTGCTTCCGTCTCAAAAACAAATTAGATAAATGCCACTCCAATTATGGTGATTCATAAAAATGCCACTACAATTTCCAAACTTTGAAAAATGCCACTGCAATTTTTGCAAACTTTGAAAAACGCCACTGCAGTTTGCAAACTTTGAAAAACGCCACTCCAGACTTCGAAAAATGCTACTAGAAATGGCATGAAATGTCATTTTTCAAAGTTTGGAAATTGCAGTGGCATTTCTCGGAAACACCAGATTTGGAGTGGCATTTATCAAATTAACCCAAAACAAAAGTAACTGGGCGAGCTACTGGGTCCCTGGTGTCAGCCGCTCGTTGTGCAATTCTCTCGTTTATTGACTACGTTGACAATGGCATGGGACCCAGATGTCAGAAATCCACTAGGAGGAGCCATTTTTTTATCGGCTTGAAATAAGGAGGCACTTGCTTGCATACTGCCATGACCTTGGCGGGTCCCTGCTATCGTCCTCTCCACGTACAATCATCTCCTGATTGTGTATGCGTCAACTTGGTAGGCCCAAAAGTCAGGCTCTAAACCCGTGGAGGACAAATACAACCCATTTAAAAAAATAACAACCCATTCCATATGTTCAAACGGAAAGTTCAACATTCAGAGCAAAGTAACAGGTTTGATCCACATATAGAGTACTGAACTTCCACGTTGACAACCATCATAGCCAAGTTAACTATCTACTCCCACTAATACTCTAGTAGCGTACAAGTACTAACTTACTCTTAGCTAACTAGACGATGCTGAACGCCATCTGCCGTACATGCTAAACACCGGCACCGGTGTCCTGCGCCTCGCCTCGGACTTGCCAGAGATGCGATAGGGTGCATTGCTCGCGCGCGTTAGCCCTTTCCATGCCGGCGTGGTCCACCGAAGCTTCGGCTTCCAAGCAGGAAACCCACTTGACGAGCTGGTAGTAAAAATCAGCGTCGCAAACGTGTGCGTGCCCGATAGCCTCTAGGGCTATTTGTCGGGCGCCTGCCTCCACGTAATCGGCCCAATTGCGGGCGCTCTGCTCGCGACTCAGAGCGTCGGTGCGCTGCTGCTCCATGTCCTGCTGGCGGCGCAAATCAGCGATACGCTGCTCCTCCGCTAGGCGGTCGCGCTCCAACAACTCCTGCTCCTCCACCAGGCAGTCGCGCTCCAACAAGTACCCGATCTCCGCGTTGCCATCTAAAGACAGATAGAATGCCTCCTCCCTCCGTCTGCCCTCCAGTGAAAAACCGAACACTAGTTCCGGTGGTGACCGCCTCCGACGTCGCCTACTACGGACGGGCGGGGGCATGGCGGACGTGGCGAGCGACGTCGGGCCGGTGGGGGCTTATGAGGATATGACGAGTTCGGTCACGGTGCCACTGGAGAAGGCCGGGAAACAGTACTTATAGGCGGAAGGTAGCGCGACGGTCATCGGAATTCAATGCATAAGCAGGCATGGCTTAGCGTGCCAGCTTGCCATGGAAAACTAGAGAAACTTAAATTATGACTATGCCATCCCGTCCCTTCTGGGTCGCACGCCGGCATGGCGGTCAAACGAGTGCACTCAAATCATCTCCCTCCTTGCCAATAATGATTCCACGGATTAAAAAGCCCGCAAAAATTAAAGCGCATCTTTTTCGCATCAGTTAGCTACCTTAATTACGGCCGGCTGCATGTAGGCACTCAGAATCGCTCGCAGCCAGTATGCAGAGCAGCATGCAACGAGTCGCAACCGAGGCCACGCATGCAACCACTTAAATCACTAGAATTAATTAGGCTTAAACTTCTGCATGCCATTAATTATTGCCATGCCTTGGTCTTGCTGCTTTGCTCATGGGACTAATAAACCCGGACTGAGGGAGTACCTTGGTTGGTGAGAGGTTTCAATTAAGCCCTACAAACCGGAAAGGAGGTACTAGCACATGCGTGATCCGCTATTTATTCGTGTAGGATCGAGTAGGTCATTTCTTGAATTGAGCCCTGCAAACCAGAAAGGAGGTTGTACGTGCGTGATCTGCTATTTATCCATGTAGGATTGAGTAAGTAGGATAGTGTAGCTTGTCAGCTTCTTTAGAGGTAGGCATTTTTATTCAAAAAACTGCCACTTCGGATCTTGCATCGCAAATAAAACTGCCAGGAGCGCATTAGTAGGCTAGCTAGTGATCGATCAGTAACATGTAAACACCGAGCAAACAGAAATAAGTAACTGTTAATGCATCTCAATGATTCACAGATCATATACAAATATGTAGCTCCAAAAGCAAAGATCAACCACTTCGGATCTTGCGTCGCAACTAAAACTAACTAGTACGATTCCCATACATAAGATCAACATGTTAATGCATCTCAATGATTCACAGATCATATACAAATATGTAGCTCCAAAAGCAAATATCTAGAAAAAACATCTATTCTTCCTACTAACATGGATGATTCTCTTGGCCAACATTCAGTACAGACTGAAAGACAAATTTGTTTGTGAAGTCTACAATTCCTCTCGCAAACGTAAGTGGTTTCACCAACAGCTGGAACCATGAGAATGAACCACACATGAAGTAGGAACATCCACTGCAATATGATTTAGTCTTCTCTCGATCACAACGCGAGACTATTCTCGGAATACAAATTTTAACTTAGGAAAAATGATGCCCAATGTATAATCATACCAAAGCAATGAAGCACCTAGTGTTGGCCAATAAATAGTACAGTACTACTTTTCTGCAGTCCATGAAGTGATTATCCAATCTTTCTGTGTCTATTTTCAAATGGCACTGCATGCAGTGACTATACTATTCTCTTGTGCAGTTCAACCAAAATTGCGGACACTTTGTTTGTTTGCCAAATAGCAATAGGCAGACATCTCTGTCTGCACACATATCAAGCAGCTAGTAAACATATACCACACCTTGTATTTTCGGTTTAAACATGCCTCTTCCGCTTAGCATCTGTCATGTTCTGCACTGGACAATCTGATACAGTTTTGTTTTGCCCTGGACAATTTCATACTGAATTGATTTGTTGGTTCAGAGCAGAAATATAGCGCCTATTCTTCATCAGACCAAGGATATCCATGTTCGTAGTGATGGAAGAGGTGAAATTGATACAACAGAAATTGAGCATCCAATCATTGAATCTTGTCCTGTACCTCCAATATAGGTCCATCCTGCCGATAAATTCACATGCAAACCACTAGTATTACTATCTAATGACAGTACAAAAAGAGTAGCAAGATAGTAGCAAACCATGTACCTTCGTAATGAACAGCTCATAGTGCCACCAATTGGATATAAAGGTTTGGAAGAAAACATGCTCCTAATGTTGAACCAGTTGGACTTTTTGTGCAGTTCCACTAAAATCGACCATCCCTGTTTGCATAGATATTGAAAGTGTGATTACTATAAAAACGACACTAGTTGAAGCATAGACTCACAAATATAAGCATTCCAATTTCTTAATGGAAAAGGTAGCAAGTCTGTTTCTAACCACCTATTTGAAGGAATAAATAAGGCAATAGCGGCTGATGTCAGAAAGGCATATATAGTTCTTTTTGAAAGAATGATCGACTCCTGACCTTTCCTCTTCTTTTAAGCATATTTTGTGCAGTTCAACTAAAATAAAATGCCATCACCGCCTTGACAATTCAGTGACACTGTACAAAAGGAAATGACTTAACATTACATCATGATGTCAGGTATGTAGTCGACAGGCATTAGAGACAAACATACAGACCTCCTCCGATAACATAATGAACATTAATTTTAACAAAGGTGTGACTAGCTTTACCGGGATAATTTGAGTGAACTCTACACCCTTTGTTCCTTAATATAAGATGTTTCCGCGGTTCAATTTAAAGTACCCAAATGTCTAGTATTTAGAAAAACAGGTAGTAGTTTTCTTGAGCACATATCTGGGAAAGCTTGCCACACTTTATTTATGTCCATACGCTAATGCAACACCATTTGAATACTACAAATATACACTAATCCAGTGGCTAGTGCAACAGTAGAGTAGTTAGTTTATTACAGGGTACAGTACAATGGTTTTACTGAACAGATTTCAATAAACTCTAGCACTGGAAGATTTCTATAAGAATTAACAATACAAAATGTAAAGGTAACAAGTTTCACCATTGGTATACTAGCTGTGCATGAGCATTAAACCAAATACAAAAGTCTGAAGGTAACTAGCATTATTAACTAATGACAGTAATAAAAAATTGCAAACCATGTACCTCCAAGGTAAATATCATTTCGAACTCGTGGGGACCTAAAAAATTGCTATCCCAATCTTGATAATCAATCAAACATAAAAACTTGATCAAACGAATCAAGAGAACAGCCGGAGGAGGAGGTGCCCACTCTTGACCTTTCCTCTTGTCTTCATAATTTTTTGTGCAGTTTAACCAAAAGAAAATGACATCAGCGCCTTGGCATTTTGGTGACACTGTACAAAAGAATTAACTTATATCATGAAAGTGAGGTATGTAATCTATAAGCATTAACAGTGCAAAAATCTGAAGGTAGTAACAAGTTTCATCGTTGGTATACTGGCTGTGCAACAGCATTAGAATGCCTTAGCTGAAAAATCTTTAATACATCCACAATCAACAGCTAACCCTGAAATAATCCAGTGACATTAAATGGCATTGCTTAAATTTATCGGTGGCATTAGACTGAGAGCGGCATTAGTTAAATGTGGCATCACTTTAGCAGTAGCGTTGCTTGACTTGACTGCTGGCGTTATACTAACAACAAAAAAGTGGCAATAAGAGCATGGGAGGCCCATTCGGACAGTGGGCGCACTAGTACGATGTACCTCCACGGACGCAGAGTGGTGAGGGAGGTATGGTTGCCCAGAGCAACAAATATCTAGGCAGCATATGTGGATTACGTCCCATTTTTGTTCTCTTTAGCCACCTTTTTCCTATGTGAGGACAACAAACCGATCGACCTGGTCATTCTCTATTGCGTTGTCATGCCTTTCTACCCTTCTTCAACCAAGAGACATGAGATGCGTTCCTTAGCTACTGATTTTCCCCTTTTCAACCTAGATGCGGGTTCGATGCCTACTCTCTTGGACAGTACAGTCTTCCTTCCTTTCTTTATTTAACCCAGACATGGATTAGTCTGCATGAAGTAGGGTTTGCTTTAATAGTGCAAATTATGGTTTTCGTCTGTGTGGCCAGCAGAGCAGAGGATAGCAAATTGGGAAGATGGTGCAGTGGAAAAAGATCCACATGCAACAACATGGCAGATGGGGCAATAAAACAAGGGTATGGTTCAAAAAGAGGTAGCATACCTGAGGGTCGGTGGGAAGTGGCTTCGCTCGTGGTCGTCGTCCTCCGCACACACTACGGCAGCGAGCTTGGGGACAGAGGCCATCCCGCGCAGGCGCTAGGACTGAGAAGACGGCCTTGTCGTCAGTGCGTGACCTCGCTCGCCGACGATGAGTGCGTCAATGATGCACGTCCTTTTCTTCCCCGACGGATCTGTGACCACCGGTGAGGAGGGAGAGAGAGGTCGTATTTTTTAGATCTGGAGAGAGGGTGATAGTGTGAGAAGCAAGTGGGAAGCCCTTAGCAAGAAAGCGCTGAAGCTCCAGCCTATATATCTTTTTTATACTACTAGTACTGGAGGTGGAGTAATGGTAGAGTAGTTTATATTTTCTCTGTGTACAGTACCAGTTAGTCGTGCTTCAAAACTGAACCGCACGCCATTGAAAGAATAAAGGTCGATAAGTAATGCGGCACCTCGGGCCAACGCGGCCAGATCGCATTTTGCATGAGAAATTACACATCATGTTTCGTTGACATGTGGTCTCGTTCCAACATATCAGTGAGACGATGGTGAGTCCTTTTCTACTAGTATTTCTGAACGGACGTGTAGGCCGGGGCGCCTCTTCGTGAACCGTGGCAAACTGGCAACCGTCCACCGACTCTTCGCCTTTCCCTCTCGATTTGGAATTGCTGTCGCACGCTCTTCCTCTCCCTCCTCCATTTGCCTTCAGCCCTTCACCCTTCCTTCTGCCATTGTTCGATCGTCTTCTCCATGGAGGGAACAGGCCAGAAACAACCCCGTTATTCTTGCCCCGATTAGAAAGATGACATGGTGGAGGAACTCATTGATCGGTGCGACATCATCACCTCGGCTAGCATGGCAGGTTCGTTCAAGACCATTCTCGATTCAACTAATAACATCATTACAAGGAACCCAAGAGTCAAGGAGCGGCTTGATCTCCCCTATCTTCTGTGACCCCGATGACTGGCGTGGGGACGACGGAGGCCTCGCCTCATGCAAGTTGATTCCGCTTGATAATGATACGTATGATGTTAAGATGCCATCGCTTGAGGGTAAGGCTTGGGCAGGCGCAAATGGAGATTGGGTTGTTTACATTGGGTCCAACTACGAGTGGGAACTTGTGAATGTGTACACTCGTGACCGGGTTCCACTTCCAAAACTCTCAGCAGACTGCCCAGAGGTTGAGCACACCGGTATTGTATGCGCGTTCAAATACGATAATGGTGACTGTCTTCTATGGAAGATAGTGCTATGTCTTGAGCTTGCGTTGGTTTTCCTTGAAGAGGAAAGGGTAATGCAGCAATAGTAGCGTAAGTATTTCCCTTAGTTTTTGAGAACCAAGGTATCAATCCAGTAGGAGGCTCCTCAAAAGTCCCATGCACCTACACAAACAAACAAAGAACTCGCAACCAACACAATAAAGGAGTTGTCAATCCCTTCACGGCCACTTGCAAAAGTGAGATCTGATAGAGATAGTATGATAAGATAAATATATTTTTGGTATTTTATGATATAGATTGGAAAATTAAAGATGCAAATAAAAGAAGATTGAAAGCTTATATGATAAAAGATAGACCCGGGGGCCATAGGTTTCACTAGTGGCTTCTCTCAAGATAACATAAGTATTACGATGGGTGAACAAATTATTGCCGAGCAATTGATAGAAAAGCGAATAATTATGAGATTATCTAGGCATGATCATGTATATAGGCATCACGTCCGTGACAAGTAGACCGACTCCTGCCTGCATCTACTACTATTGCTCCACACATCGACCGCTATCGAGCATGCATCTAGAGTATTAAGTTCATAAGAACAGAGTAACACATTAAGAAAGAAGACATGATGTAGAGGGATAAACTCATGCAATATGATATAAACCCCATCTTTTTATCCTCGATGGCAACAATACAATACGTGCCTTGCTGCCCCTTATGTCACTGGGAAAGGACACCGCAAGATTGAACCCAAAGCTAAGCACTTCTCCCATTGCAAGAAAGATCAATCTATTAGGCCAAACCAAACTGATAATTCGAAGAGACTTGCAAAGATAACTTAAGCACAGATAAAAGAATTCAGAGGAGATTCAAATATTTCTCATAGATAAACTTGGTCATAAACCCACAATTCATCAGATCTCTACAAACACACCGCAAAAAGAGTTACATCGAATAGATCTCCAAGAAGATCGAGGAGAACATGGTATTGAGATCCAAAAAGAGAGAAGAAGCCATCTAGCTAATAACTATGGACCCGAAGGTCTGTGGTAAACTACTCAAACTCATCGGAGGGGCTATGGTGTTGATGTAGAAGCCCTTCATGGTCGATTCCCCCTCCGGTGGAGCGCCGGTGAAGGCTCCAAGATGAGATCTCGCGGATACAGAAGGTTACGGTGGTGGAAATAGTTTTTCGTGGTCGCCTTTGATGTTCTCGGGGTACATGGGTATATATAGGAGGAAGAAGTAGGTCGGTGGACGCTCGAGGGGCCCACGAGATAGGGGGCGCGCCCAGTAGGGGGGGGGGGGGCGCCCTCCACCCTCGTGGCCGCCTCGACTGCTTCTTGACTTGCATTCCAAGTCCTCTGAATCACGTTAGTTCCAAAAATCACGCTCCCGAAGGTTTCATTCCGTTTGGACTCCGTTTGATATTCCTTTTCTTCGAAACACTGAAATAGGCAAAAAAACAGCAATACGGGCTGGGCCTCCGGTTAGTAGGTTAGTCCCAAAAATGATATAAATGTGTAAATTAAAGCCCATAAACATCCTAAACGGGTAATATAATAGCATGGAACAATAAAAAAATATAGATATGTTGGAGACGTATCAAGCATTTCCAAGCTTAATTCCTGCTCGTCCTCGAGTAGGTAAATGATAAAAACATAATTTTTGATGTGGAATGCTACCTAGCATAATTCTCAATGTAATTTTCTTTATTGTGGCATGAATGTTCAGATCAAATGATTCAAAATAAAAGTTCATATTGACATAAGAAATAGTAATACTTCAAGCACACTAATCTAGGCAATCATGTCTTCTCAAAATAACAGGACTAAAGAAAGTTCATCCCTACAAAATCATATAGTTAGGCTATGCTTCATTTTCGTCACACAAATGCTCCCAAATTATACACCCCCGATGACAAGCCAATCAATTGTTTCGTACTTAAATAATCTCAAACTTTTTCAACTTTCATGCAATACATGAGCGTGAGCCATGGATATAGCACTATGGGTGGAATAGAATATGATGATGGGGATTGTGTGGAGAAGACAAAAAAGGAGAAAGTCTCACATTGACGAGGATAATCAACGGGCTATGGAGATGCCCATCAATTGATGTCAACATGAGGAGTAGGGATTGCCATGCAACGGATGCACTAGAGCTATAAATGTACGAAAGCTCAACAAAAGAAAACTAGTGGGTGTGCATCCAACTTGCTTGCTCACGAAGACCTAGGGCATTTTGAGGAAGCCCATCGTAGGAATATACAAGCCAAGTTCTATAATGAAAAATTCCCACTAGTATATGAAAGTGACAACATATGAGACTCTCTATATGAATAACATGGTGCTACTTTGAAGCACAAGTGTGGAAAAGGATAGTAATATTGCCCCCTTTTTATTTTTATTTTCTTTATTTTCTTTTTTCTTTCCCTTTTTTTGGGCCTTTCTTTTTTTCTTTTTTTTCTTTTTTTTCTTTGGCCTTTCCTTTTTTTTCCTTTTGGCCTTTTTTTATTTGGGGACAATGCTCTAATAATGATGATCATCACACTTTTATTGATTTGCAACTCATGAATTACAACCCAAAACAAGAACAAGATATGACTCTATATGAATGCCTCTGGCAGTGTACCGGGATGGGCAATGAATCAAGAGTGACATGTATAAAAAATTATGCATGGTGGCTTTGCCACAAATACGATGTCAACTACATGATCATGCAAGGCAATATGACAATAGTAATGCGTGTCATGATGATAAACGGAATGGTAGAAAGTTGCATGGCAATATATCTCGGAATGGCTATGGAAATGCCATAATAGGTAGGTACGGTGGCTGTTTTGAGGAAGATATAAGGAGGTTTATGTGTGATAGAGCATATCATATCACGGGGTTTGGATGCACCGGCAAAGTTTGCACCAACTCTCAAGGTGAGAAAGGGCAATGCATGGTACCGAAGAGGCTAGCAATGATGGAAAGGTAAAAGTGCGTATAATCCATGGACTCAACATTAGTCAAAAGAACTCATATACTTATTGCAAAAATCTACAAGTCATCAAAAATCAAGCACTACGCGCATGATCCTAGAGGGATATATTGCTAGGAAAAGACCATCGCTCGTCCCCGACCGCCACTTCATAAGGATGCTCAATCTAAGAATACCTCATGTTTCAAATTTGTTACACAACTTTAACCATACATGCATGCTACGGGACTTGCTAACTTCAACACAAGCATTCTTTAAATTCATAATCACCCAACTAGCATGACTTTAATATCACTACCTCCATATCTCAAAACAATTATCAAGTATCAAATTGATCATAGCATCCAATTCACTTCCTATGATAGTTTTTATTATACCCAACTTGGATGCCTACCATTCTAGGACCAATTTTATAACCATAGCAAATACCATGCTGTTCTAAGAGACTCTCAAAATAATATAAGTGAAGCATGAGAGACTAGCAATTTCTACAAAATTAAGCCACCGCCGTGCTCTAAAAGATATAAGTGAAGCACTAGAGCAAAAACTATCTAGCTCAAAAGATATAAGTGAAGCACATAGTGTATTCTAATAAATTCCAATCAAGTGGGCTTCTCCCAAAAGGTGTGTACAGCAAGGATGATTGTAGAAAACTAAAAGCAAATACTAATATCATACAAGACGCTCCAAGCAAAACACATATGATGTGGCGAATAAAAGTATAACTCCAAGTAAAGTTACCGCTAAACGAAGATGAAAGAGGGGATGCCTTCCGGGGGAATCCCCAAGCTTAGGATTTTAGCTATTCTTGAATATCTTGGGGTGCCATGGGCATCCCCAAGCTTAGGATCTTGCCACTCATTATTCCATAGTCCATCAAATCTTTACCCAAAACTTGAAAACTTCACAACACAAAACTCAACAGGAAATCTCATAAGCTCCGTTAGTGAAAGAAAGCAAAACCACCACATAAGGTACTATAATGAACTCATTATTTATTTATATTGGTGTTAAACCTACTGTATTTCAAGTTCTCTATGGTTCATACCACTTAATACTAGCCATAGATGCATCAAAATAAGCAAACAACACATGAAAAATAGAATCTGTCAAAAACAGAACAATCTGTAGCAATCTGTAACCCTCAAATACTTCTAGAACTCTAAAAATCCTACCAAAATAGTAAGTCCTGGGAAATTTGTCTATTGATGTACATCAAAAAGAGTAAATGCAAAATCACGTTTCTGTGAATTAACAAAACTAATTTCATGCGCGCAAAGTTTCTGTTTTTCAGCAGAATCAAATTAACTATCACCATAGGTTATCCTATAGGTTCTACTTGGCACAAACACTAATTAAAACATAAAAACACATCTAAACAGAAGGTAGACGCAAAATTTATTAATAAACAAAAACAAAAACAAAAAACACAAATAAAATTGGGTTGCCTCCCAACTAGCGCTATCGTTTAACGCCCATAGCTAGGCATAAAAGTGAGGATAGATCTAAGTAGTGCCATCTTTGGCACTTAATTCATAAGTAGCTCGCATGATAGATTCATAAGGTAATTTAACTTTCTTTCTTGGAAAGTGATCCATGCCTTTCCTTAATGGAAATTAGAATCTAAAATTCCCTTCCTTCATATCAACAATCGCGCCAATCGTTCTAAGGAAAGGTCTACCAAGAATAATAGGGCAAGAAAGATTGCAATCTATATCAAGAACGATAAAATCTACGGGCACCAAATTCCTATTTGCAACAATGAGAACATCATTGATCCTTCCCATTGGATTTTTAATGGTGGAATCCGCAAGGTGCAAATTTAAAGAGCAATCATCAAGATCATGGAAACCTAGAATATCACATAAAGTTTTCGGAATCGTGGAAACACTAGCAGCCAAATCACATAAAGCATAACACTCATGATCTTTAATTTTAATCTTTATAGTAGGTTCCCACTCATCATTAAGTTTTCTAGGTATAGAAACTTCCAAATTAAGTTTTTCATCAAAAGATTGCATCAAGGCATCAACAATATGTTTGGTAAAAGCTTTATTTTGACTATAAGCATGAGGAGAATTCACAACGGATTGCAATAAGGAAATACAACCTTCTAAAGAACAATTATCATAATTAAATTCCTTCAAATCCAAGATAGTGGGTTCAATGCTATTTAAAGTCTTGACCTCTCCAATCCCACTTTTACCAAATTTAGCATCAAGATCTAAAAACTTCGAATCATTATGACGCCTTTTAACTAAAGTTGACTCATCTCTAGTCCCATCATTATTAAGATTCATATTGAAAAAAAAGATCTAATATGGGACACATCAATAACTTTAAGATCTTCATCATTATTTTCATGGAAACTAGAAGAACATGCCTTTACAAAGCAATCTTTCTTAGCACACAATCTAGCGTTTCCTTCTTTGCACTCATCAATGGAAATTCTCATAGATTTTAGGGACTCATTGATATCATGCTTAGGAGGAGTAGATCTAAGTTTCAAAGAATCAACATCAAGCGAGAGTCTATCAACGTTCCTAGCCAAATCATCAACTTTGAGCAACTTTTCTTCAAGCAAGGCATTAAAATTCTTTTGGTAGATCATAAATTCTTTCACACTATTCTCAAAATCAGAGGGCATCTTATTAAAATTACCATAAGAATTATTGTAGGAATTTCCATAATTATTAGAGGAATTACTAGGGAACAGTCTAGGATTAAAATTTCCTCTATAAGCATTGTTTCCAAAACTATTCCTACCAACAAAATTCATATCCATAGATTCATTATTATTCTCAATCAAAGTAGACAAAGGCATATCATTGGGATCAATAGGAGCACTCTTAGTAGCAAACAATTTCATAAGTTCATCCATCTTTCCACTCAAAACATTAATTTCTTCTATAGCATGCACTTTTTTACTAGTAGATCTTTCGGTGTGCCATTGAGAATAATTAGCCATAATATTATCAAGGAGTTTTGTAGCATCTCCTAAAGTGATTTCCATAAATGTGCCTCCGACGGTCGAATCTAAAAGATTTCTAGAAGCAAAATTCAATCCGGCATAAAATTTTTGTATGATCATCCATAAATTCAAACCATGAGTAGGGCAATTGCGAATCATCAATCTCATTCTTTCCCAAGATTGGGAAACATGCTCATGATCTAGTTGTTTAAAACTCATAATATCGTTCCTAAGGGTGATGATCTTAGTGGGAGGAAAATACTTAGATATAAAAGCATCTTTGCACTTGTTCCATGAATCAATACTATTCTTAGGCAAAGACGAAAACCAAACTTTAGTACGATCTCTAAGTGAAAACGAAAATAACATCAATTTAACAATATCATTATTCGTATCTTTCTTCTTTTGCATATCACACAAATCAGCAAAGTTGTTTAGGTGGGTAGCGGCATCTTCACTAGGAAGGCCGGTGAATTGATCTTTCATAACAAATTCAACAAAGCAGTATTGATTTCACAAGACTCAACATCATTAAGAGGAGCAATCGGAGTACTAAGGAAATCATTATTATTGGTATTGGAGAAATCACACAATTTGGTATTATCTTGCGCCATGGCGACAAGTAATCCAACACACAAGCAAACAAAAAGGCAAACGAAAGAGAGGAGAGATTGGGAAAGAGAGGGCGAATAAAACGGCAAGGATGAAGTGGGGGAGAGGAAAACGAGAGGCAAATGACAAATAATGTAAATGCGAGGGAGATGAGTTTGTGATGGGTACTTGGTATGTCTTAACTTGAGTGAAGACCTCCCCGACAACGGCGCCAGAAATCCTTCTTGCTACATCTTGAGCTAGCGTTGGTTTTCTTTGAAGAGGAAAGGGTGATGCACCAATAGTAGCGTAAGTATTTCCCTCAGTTTTTGAGGACCAAGGTATCAATCCAGTAGGAGGCTGCTCAAAAGTCCCACGCACCTACAGAAACAAACAAAGAACTCGCAACCAACGCAATAAAGGGGTTATCAATCCCTTCATGGCCACTTGCGAAAGTGAGATCTGATAGAGATAGTATGATAAGATAAATATATTTTTGGCATTTTAAGATATAGATTGGAAAAGTAAAGATGCAAATAAAAGTAGATTGAAAGCTTATATGATAAAAGATAGACCTGGGGGCCATAGGTTTCACTAGTGGCTTCTCTCAAGATAGCATAAGTATTACAGTGGGTGAACAAATTACTGTCGAGCAATTGATAGAAAAGCAAATAATTATGAGATTATCTAGGCATGATCATGTATATAGGCATCACGGCCGTGACAAGTAGACCGACTCCTCCCTGCATCTACTACTATTACTCCACACATCGACCGCTATCCAGCATGCATCTAGAGTATTAAGTTCATAAGAACAGAGTAACACATTAAGAAAGATGACATGATGTAGAGGGATAAACTCATGCAATATGATATAAACCCCACTTTTTATCCTCGATGGCAACAATACAATACGTGCCTTGCTACCCCTGCTGTCACTTGGAAAGGACACCGCAAGATTGAACCCAAAGCTAAGCACTTCTCCATTGCAAGAAAGATCAATCTAGTAGGCCAAACCAAACTGATAATTCGAAGAGACTTGCAAAGATAACTTAATCATACATAAAATAATTCAGAGGAGATTCAAATATTTCTCATAGATAAACTTGGTCATAAACCCACAATTCATCAGATCTCGACAAACACACCGCAAAAAGAGTTACATCAAATAGATCTCCAAGAAGATAGAGGAGAACATGGTATTGAGATCCAAAAAGAGAGAAGAAGCCATCTAGCTAATAACTATGGACCCAAAGGTCTGTGGTAAACTACTCACAACTCATCGGAGGGGCTATGGTGTTGATGTAGAAGCCTTCCGTGGTCGATTCCCCCTACGGCGGAGCACCGACGAAGGCTCCAAGATGAGATCTCGCGGATATAGAAGGTTACGGTGGTGGAAATAGTTTTTCGTGGTCGCCTTTGATGTTCTCGGGGTACGTGGGTATATATATGAGGAAGAAGTAGGTCGGTGGACGCCCGAGGGGCCCACGAGATAGGGGGCACGCCCAGTAGGGGGGGGGGGGGCTCCCTCGATCCTCGTGGCCGCCTCGACTGCTTCTTGACCATTTTGCAAAATAAGCTCTTATAAATTTTCTACAGTGTGTAGTTTGTTTCATAATTTTTCGGGTTAGGGAAGTATGATGAATCTTGCATTCTTTACAGACTGTACTGTTTTGGCAGATTGATGTTATGGTTGCATTGTTTGCATATGTTTTCTTGTGTAATGATTCTATTTGAGGATAGGACTGTTAAATATGCAAAGGCATTTAGTATGCAATGTCAAATAGTAATTTTAGTGATTTTCTACAGTAGAGAATGATAAGGTTTTGCATTGATTTATACTAACTTATCTCACGAGTTCTTGTTGAGTTTTGTGTGGATGAAGTTTCTGAGATTTAGGGAAACCATGATATGAGAGGAATTAAGGAGACACAAAAGATCAAGCTTGGGGGTGCGCAAGGCAACCCAAGTTAATATTCCAAGAAGTCTCAAGCATCTAAGCTTGGGGATGCTGATACGTCTCCAACGTATCTATAATTTTTGATTGTTTCATGCTATTATATTACCCCTTTTAGATGTTTATGGGCTTTATTCTACACATTTATATCATTTTTGGGACTAACCTACTAACCGGAGGCCCAACCCGTATTGCTTTTTTTTTGCCTATTTTGGTATTTCGAAGAAAAGTAATATCAAACGGAGTCCAAACGGAATGAAACCTTCGGGAGCGTGATTTTTGGAACGAACGTGATCCGGAGAACTTAGAGTGCAAGTTAAGAAGCAAACGAGGCGGACAAGAGATAGGAGGGTGCGCCCACCCCTCTTGGGCGCGCCCCTTGTCTCCTGGGCCCTACGAGCGGCCACCGACGTACTTCTTCCTCCTATATATACCTACGTACCCCGAAAACATCCAGGGAGCCAACGAAAAACAATTTCCACCACCGTAACCTTCTGTATCCGCGAGATCCCATCTTGGAGCCTTCGCCGGCACTCCGCCGGAGGGGGAATCGACCATGGAGGGATTCTACATCAACACCATAGCCCCTCCGATGAGTCGTGAGTAGTTTACCACAGATCTTCGGGTCCATAGTTATTAGCTAGATGGCTTCTTCTCTCTTTTTGGATCTCAATACAATGATCTCCCCCTCTCTTGTGGAGATCTATTCGATGTAAATTCTTTTTGCGGTGTGTTTGTCGAGATCCGATGAATTGTGGGTTTATGATCAAGTTTATCTATGAGAAATATTTGAATCTTCTCTGAATTCTTTTATGTATGATTGAGTTATCTTTGCAAGTCTCTTTGAATTATCAGTTTGGTTTGGCCTACTAGATTGATCTTTCTTGCCATGGGAGAAGTGCTTAGCTTTGAGTTCAATCTTGCGGTGTCCTTACCCATTGATAGAAAGGGTTGCAAGGCACGTATTGTATTGTTGCCATCGAGGATAAAAAGATGGGGTTTATATTATATTGCTTGAGTTTATACCTCTACATCATGTCATCTTTCTTAATGTGTTACTCTGTTCTTATGAATACTCTAGATGCATGCTGGATAGCGGTCAATGTGTGGAGTAATAGTAGTAGATGCAAGCAGGAGTCGGTCTACTTGTTGCGGACATGATGCCTATATACACGATCATGCCTAGATAATCTCATAATTATTCGCTTTTCTATCAATTGCTCGATAGTAATTTGTTCACCCACCGTAATACTTATGCTATCTTGAGAGAAGCCACTAGTGAAAACTATGGCCCCCGGGTCTATCTTTTATCATATAGGCTTTCAATCAACTTTTATTTGCATCTTAACTTTTTGCATCTATATTATAAAATACCAAAAATATATTTATCTTATCATACTATCTCTATCAGATCTCACTTTCCCAAGTAGCTGTGAAGGGATTGACAACCCCTTTATTGCTTTGGTTGCGAGTTATTTGTTTGCTTGTGTAGGTGAATGGGACTTTTGAGGAGCCTCCTACTGGATTGATACCTTGGTTCTCAAAAACTGAGGGAAATACTTACGCTACTATTGCTGCATCACCCTTTCCTGTTCAAGGAAAACCAACGCAAGCTCAAGACGTAGCAAGAAGGATTTCTGGCGCCATTGCTGGGGAGGTCTTCGCTCAAATAAAGACATACACTACAAAAAAAGACACATCCGTGACATTTTGGGCCGAACAAAAAAAATTTTGTCATACATATGACACTTCCATGACGATAATTGTGACAAAACCCGGTATCATCATAGATGTGGTGGGCTCCTACTTCTATGACAAAAACTCATGACAGAAAATGGACTTTTCGTCCTGGGCGGGCCGGAGACGCAGCTGCATGACATTCTTTGGGCCGTCCATGACGGAAAAAACCATGGTAGAAGCGAGTGGGAGGAAAATTTCGGGGAGTTGCCGGTTACGGTGGGAGGTCGGGAGCGGAGCGATGCACGTTTCTCTCGTACGTACGCGCGTGTGTGCGAGGCGTTGGCTCTAACTGAAGCCGAGCGAGGCATTGGGATCTAACTGAACCCGAGCGATTGCACTGCAGGCTACGCGTTACTGAACCCGAGCGATCGATAGAATCTATTAACTAAACCCGATGGAGCGATTCCTTCGCTACTACTGCTAACTGAAGCCGATCGATGCTGTCTCTAGGATGAACAGTGAGCGTTGCACGGGGGGGGGGGGGTTGGATGAACAGTGAGTGGTGGCGTTGCCTCTGGATGAACAGGAACCCGTGGTGTGGAGGGCTAGATGAACAGTAGATGGTGGAGGGGTGGCCGTGGAGGGGTGGTTGAACATGACCCCATGGTGTGGAGGGCTGGATGAACAGTAGACGGTGGAGGGGTTCCCGTGGAGGGGTGGTTGAACAGTAGCCGGTGGAGTAGCGCGCGGTGGAGGCTGGATGAATAGGAGCCCGTGGAGGCTGGAGGAGGTCGACGGTGGAGATGAACAATATCTTGTGGAGTCCCGTTTTGCGGTACGCCACACCCCTCCCGATGAACAGGACCCCCGTTTCGACTGTAGCGCTCCAACACAAGTCCGTTTCATCCGTTTTGTGGTACGCCGCACCCCTCCCGATCAACAGGACCCTCGTTTCGACCGTAGGAGGTCCGTTTCCTCCGTTTTGCGGTACGCCACACCCCTCCCGATCAACAGGACCCCCGTTTCGACCGTAGGAGGTCCGTTTCCTCTGTTGTGCGGTACGCCAGGCCTTGTTTCCATCGCCTGTTCTATCCAAGCCGGTTGGCTCCCACGCGTTCCGTTGCCTCCCGATGAACACGATGCATTCCGTTGCATCCCCATGAACACGACGCATTCCGTTGCCTCTCGATGAACACGACGCATTCCGTTGCCTCCCCATGAACACGACGCATTCCGTTGCCTCCCCATGAACACGAGCCCTCGCCGTACGTATGCGCGACGAGGCGTTCGAGACCCCGCCCGTATATACACATACGTGGCCGTATTTTCTTTCTTGCACCCTGGTCACTGTACGTACATGTACATGCTACGTGTGCGCCTCTACTACGACACGTGCGCGCCTCTACAATGACCAGTATATACGTACACATTCACGTCTAGAATGACAACGCTACGTATGCTTCAACCAGGTGGGTCCCGACTGTCAGGCACTTCCTTGCGTGCGATAATGTAGCTGGTGGGTCCCAGCAGTCAGAGGGGCGAATCATTTTTTTGCCCGGACGCACTTCCTTGTGTGCGAAGGTGTAGCTGGTGGGTCCCAGCAGTCAGGGGGGAAACGTTTTCTTGCGAAATACGGTGGCCCGTCTGGTGGGTCCCTGCTGTCAGGTGGAGGAATAATTATTTTCCGCGTAATCAGGAGGCACTTCCTTGCTGCGGTTGTGGACCTAGCTGTCAGCCTCTCCACATACAGTCCACGTCCGATGGAAATCATTCCTTGACCATGTTGAGCACACCGCGCGGAGAGCACCAGGGCGGTAGACGACGGCGAGGCCTAGGAAGGGGATGACGGGGAGCCAAGGAAGACGCGACAGTGGAAGCCCGCGCCAAGAGGAGTACGAGGGTTCACTGGTTCGGCTGCGGTGTGAGGCTGCCGTCGCTGCAGGGCCTGGCCAGCGGTGGGAATAGTAGGGGGCGGTGAGGCCTCCGCGGCAGCACATCCAGCCACGGGAGGCAGGAGCATGCGGCACGACCGGCGCTGCTTTGGGCGGCTGGAGCAAGAAGACCCGAGGTTGAAGAAGCACTACGACCGTTGGATGGACATCGTACGGTCACTGGAGATAGAATCGTTTATATTGACTAAGTTGACAAAGCCATCCGTCCCCGTCAACTTAGTAGGCCCACAAGTCAGCCTCCCACCAAGGTGGGTCCCAGCTAGCTGGGGGGTATTCATTTTTTTGCGCGTAATAAGGAGGCACTTCCGATGGGTCCGAGCTAACAGGAGGGGGAACGTTTTTTTCGTGAAATACGGTGGCCCGTCGGGTGGGTCCCAGCAGTCAGGGGCAAATGTTTTTTTCGCGAAATACTGGTGGCCCGTCCGGTGGGTCCCTGCTGTCAGGTGGAGGAATAAGTATTTTCCGTGTAATAAGGAGGCACTTCCTTGCGGCTGCCGTGGACCCAGCTGTCAGCCTCTCCATGTACAGTATTCTTCCGATGGAATTCGGTCGTTGACCACATTGCCCATGCCGCGCCGAGAGCACCACGGTGGTGGATGACGGCGAGGCCTAGGAAGGGGATGACGCGGAGCCGGGGAAGACGCGGCAGTGGATGCCCACGCGGAGAGGAGTACGAGGGTTCACTGGTTTGGCTGCGCTGCCATCGCCGCAGAATAACAGGGGGTGTGGGTGAGTGGAGTGGAGGGATGGCCTGGCCAGCGGTGGGAGTAGTATGGGGGCAGTGAGGCCTCCGCGGCAGCACAGCCGGCCACGGGAGGCAGGAGCAGGCGGCACGACCGGCGCTGCTTTGGGCGGCTGGAGCAAGAAGACCAGAGGTTGAAGAAGCACTACGGCCGTTGGATGGACATCGTACGGTTAGTCGAGCTAGAATCGTGCATATTGACTAAGTTGACAAAGCCCTTCGTCCCCGTCAACTTAGTAGGCCCACTATACTGGGTCCCAGCTAGCAAGGGAAGTATTCTTTTTTTTGGGCGTAATAAGGAGGCACTTCCTTGTGTGCGAAGATATAGCTCGTGGGTCCGAGTTGTCAGCGGCGGTAACATTTTTTTTCGCGAATTACAGAGGCCCTTTCGGTGGGTCCCAGATGTCAGGTGGAGGAATCATTATTTTGCGCGTAATAAGGAGGCATTTCCTTGCGTGCGGCCATGGACCCAGCTGTCAGCCTCTCCACGTACAGTCCACTTCCGATGGATGTCGTTCATTGACCATGTTGACCGGGCCGCGCCGAGAGCACCAGGGCAGTGCACGACGGCGAGGCCTAGGAAGGGAACGACACGAAGCCAGGGAATACTCGGCAGTTATTTCCCGCGCGGAGGAGTATGAGGGTTTACTGGTTCGTGTGCCGTCGCCGGAGAATAACAACATGTGTGGGACTGAGGGTGAGTAGAGGGATAGCTAGGCCAGCGATGGGAGTACGGTGGGGCGGTGAGGCCTGCGCAGCAGCACAACCGGCCGCGGGGAGGAGGGAGCAGGCAGTCCCGCCGACGCTTGTTTGAGCGGCTGGAGCAGGAAGAGCAGAGATTGAAGAAGCACGACGGCCGTTGGATGGACATCCAACAGTATACATGCCATCTATGGAAAGCCTCAGATCTGTGGAACACAACATACAACCCATCTGCCATTATTTCAAATAGTTTACAGCCCATTTGCTAATTCTTACGGGTTTTTTTGGAGCCCATATTCTTTTTGTTAGCATTACACGCCATATTGTGGCCACGGTTAAAAAATTATATGAAATTTTGCATATGTCGGTGCGGTCTGAACTGTTTTTAATCCCGAAATTTCGAGTCACATTCAGACTGATTTTAAAAATAAATGTATATCGATATAAAATCCAATAAATTGTCCACGCATAAAAATCAATGGAATTTAAAATCTCGAAATAAAAAAAAGATATTTGAAACTAATTGCCGGTTTCATGTGTTTTAAAAATGTACAGCCCATTTCTCATTACTGATAGGCCATTTTCTCGGCCAACCGAATGAAGCTCTCCTCGTCTAGCCCAACAGGCCTGATAAAGTGACTTACTTGACAAATCACAAAAAAACTGGGCTAGCCATTTTCAAAAAGAAAAAAAAACTACTGGGCTGGTCGGTGGTAAACATAAAAGAAAAGGTTGTCTAGACAGGCCAAAGTGTCCCGCACAGCCCAGTTGACACCCTGCTTCCGTCTCAAAAACTTATTAGATAAATGCCACTCCAATTATGGCGATTCATAAACATGCCACTGCAATTTCCAAACTTTCAAAAATGCCACTGCAATTTTTGCAAACTTTGAAAAACGCCACTTCAGTTTGCAAACTTTGTAAAACGCCACTCCAGACTTCAAAAAATGCCACTAGAAATGGCATGAAATGGCATTTTTCAAAGTTTGGAAATTGCAGCGGCATTTCTCGGAGGCATTTATCAAATTAACCCAAAACAAAAATAACTGGGCGAGCTGCTAGGACCCTGGTGTTAGCCGCTCGTTGTGCAATTCTCTCGTTTATTGACTACGTTGACAATGGCATGGGACCCAGATGTTAGAAATCCACTAGGAGGAGCCATTTTTTTTATTGGCTTGAAATAAGGAGGCACTTGCTTGCGTACTGCCATGACCTTGGCGGGTCCCTGCTGTCATCCTCTCCACGTACAATCATCTCCTGATTGTGTACGCGTCAACTTGCTAGGCCCACAAGTCAGCCTCTAAACCCGTGGAGGACAAATACAACCCATTTAAAAAATAACAGCCCATTCCATGTTGGGGAACGTAGCAGAAATTCAAAATTTTCTACGCATCACCAAGATCAATCTATGGAGTAATCTAGCAACGAGGGGAAGGAGAGTGCATCTACATACCCTTGTAGATTGCTAAGCGGAAGCGTTCAAGAGAACGGGGTTGAAGGAGTCGTACTCATCGTGATTCCAATCACCGGAGATCCTAGTGCCGAACGGACGGCACCTCCGCGTTCAACACACGTGCAGCCCGGTGACGTCTCCCATGCCTTGATCTAGCAAGGAGAGAGGGAGAGGTTGGGGAAGACTCCATCCAGCAGTAGCACAACGGCGTGGTGGTGGTGGAGGAGCGTGGCACTCCAGCAGGGCTTTGCCAAGCACCGCAAGAGACGAGGAGGGAGAGAGGTAGGGTGCGCCAGGGAGAGGTCAAAACTCATATCTTTGCAGCCCCAAATACCGCAAGTATATATAGGGGAGAGGGAGGGGGCTGCGCCTCGTCTAGGGTTCCCACCCCAAGGGGTGCGGCAGCCCCAAAACCCATCTAGGGTGGCGGCCAAGGGGGGGGAGAGGGGAAACTTGCCCCCCAAGTAAGGTGGAGGCGCCCCCTCCCCAAACCCTAGGCGCCTTGGGCCATGGTGGGGGGTGCACCAGCCCACCTGGGGCTGGTCCCCTCCTACACTTGGCCCATGCTGCCCTCTGGGGCCGGTGGCCCCACTTGGTGGACCCCCGGGACCCTCCCGGTGGTCCCGGTACGTTACCGATAGCACCCGAAACTTTTCCGGTGACCAAAACAGGACTTCCCATATATAAATATTTACCTCCGGACCATTCCGGAACTCCTCGTGACATCCGGGATCTCATCCGGGACTCCAAACAACATTCGGTAACCACATCCATCTATTCCCTATAATCCTAGCGTCATCGAACCTTAAGTGTGTACACCCTACGGGTTTGGGAACCATGCAGACATGACCGAGACGTTCTCCGGTCAATAACCAACAGCAGGATCTGGATAACCATGTTGGCTCCCGCATGTTCCACGATGATCTCATCGGATGAACCATGATGTCGAGGATTCAATCAATCTCGTATGCACTTCCCTTTGCCTAGCGGTATTGTACTTGCCCGAGAGTCGATCGTCGATATCCCGATACCTTGTTCAATCTCGTTACCGGCAAGTCTCTTTACTTGTTCCGTAACACATCATCCCGTGATCAACCCCTTGGTCACATTGTGCACATTATGATGATGTTCTACCGAGTGGGCCCAGAGATACCTCTCCGTTACACGGAGTGACAAATCCCACTCTCGATTCGTGCCAACTCAACAGACACTTTCGGAGATACCCGTAGTGCACCTTTATAGCCACCCAGTTACGTTGTGACGTTTGGTACACCCAAAGCATTCCTACGGTATCCGGGAGTTGCACAATCTCATGGTCTAAGGAAATGATACTTGACATTAGAAAAGCTTTAGCATACGAACTACATGATCTTTGTGCTAGGCTTAGGATTGGGTCTTGTCCATCAAATCATTCTCCTAATGACGTGATCCCATTATCAATGACATCCAATGTCCATGGTCAAGAAACTGTAACCATCTATTGATCAACGAGTTAGTCAACTAGAGGCTTACTAGGGACATGGTGTTGTCTATGTACCCACAAATGTATCTGAGTTTCCTATCAATACAATTATAGCATGGATAATAAACGATTATCATGAAGAAGGAAATATAATAATAATAAATAATTTATTATTGCCTCTAGGGCATATTTCCAACATTCCGTACATTCAAACGGGAAGTTCAACATTCAGAGCAAAGTAACAGGTCTGATCCACATATAGAGTACTGAACTTCCATGTTGACAACCATCATAGCCAAGTTTACTATCTACTCCCACTAGACAAGTACTAACTTACTCTTAGCTAACTAGACGATGCCGGCGGTACACGCTAAACGCCGGCACCGGCATCCTGCGCCTCGCCATGGACTTGCCAGAGGTGCGATAGGGCGCGTTGCTCGCGCGCGTTGGCCCTTTCCATGCCGGCATGGTCCACCGAAGCTTCGGCTTCCAAGCGGGAAACCCACTTGACGAGCTGGTAGTAAAAATCGGTGTCGCGAATGCGTGCGTGCCCGACAACCTCCAGGGCTATTTGCCAGGCGCCGGCCTCCATGTAGTCGGCCCAGTTGCAGGTGCTCTGGTCGCGACTCAGAGCGTCGGTGTGCTACTGCTCCATGTCCCGCTGGCGGCGCAAATCGGCGTTACGCTGCTCCTCCGCCAGGCGGTCGCGCTCCAACAACTCCTGCTCCTCCGCCATGCGCTCGCGCTCCAACAACTCCTCGATCTGCGCATTGCCATCTAAAGACAGATAGAATGCCTCCTCCCTCCGTCTGCCTTCCGGTGAAAAACCGAACACTAGTTCCGGCGGTGACCGCCTCCAGCGTCACCTACCGCGGACGGGCGGGGGCATGGCGGACGTGGCGAGCGACGTCGGGCTGGTGGGGGCTTATGAGGATATGGCGAGTTGGGTCACGGTGGCACTGGAGAATGCCGGGAAACAGTACTTATAGGGGGAAGGTAGCGCGACGGTCATCAGAATTCAATGCATAATGGCTTAGCGCGCCAGCTTGCCATGGAAAACTAGGGAAACTGAAATTATGACTGTGCTATCCCGTCCCGTCTGGGTCGCACGCCGGCATGGCGGTCAAACGAGTGCACTCGAATCATCTCCCTCCTTGTCAATAATGATTTCACGGATTTAAAAAGCCCGCAACAATTAAAGCATATCTTTTTTTTGCATCAGTTAGCTGCCTTAATTACGGCCGGCTGCATGCAGGCACTCAGAATCGCTCGCAGGCAGTACGCGAAGCAGCATGCAACGAGTCGCAGCCGAGGGCACGCATGCAGCCACTTAAATCGCTGGAATTAATTAGGCTTAAACTTTTGCATGCCGTTAATTATTGCCATGCCTTGGTCTTGCTGCTATGCTCACGGGACTAATAAACCCGGACGGAGGGAGTACGTTGGTTGGTGAGAGGTTTGAATTAAGCCCTGCAAACCGGAAAGGAGGTACTAGTACATGTGTGATCCGCTATTTATTCGTGTAGGATTGAGTAGGTCGTTTCTTGAATTGAGCCCTGTAAACAGGAAAGGATGTAGTACGTGCGTGATATGATATTTATCCATGTAGGATCGATAGTGTAGCTTGTCAGTTTCTTCAGAGGTAGGCATTTTTATCCGTGTAGGATCGATAGTGTAGCTTGTCAGTTTCTTCAGAGGTAGGCATTTTTATTCAAAAAACTGCCACTTCGCATCTCGCGTTGCAAATAAAACTGCCAGGTGCGCATTTGTAGGCTAGCTAGTGATCGATCAGTAACTTGTAAACACTGAGCGAACAGAAATAAGTAACTCTTAATGCATCTCAATGATTCACAGATCATATACAAATATGTAGCTCCAAAAGCAAAGATCAGCCACTTTGGATCTTGCGTCGCAACTAAAACTAACTAGTACGATTCCCATACATAAGATCAACATGTTAATGCATCTCAATGATTCACAGATCATATACAAATATGTAGCTCCAAAAGCAAAGATCTAGAAAAAACATCTGTTCTTCCTACTAACATGGATGCTTCTCTTGGCCAACATTCAGTACAAACTGAAAGACAAATTTGTTTGTGAAGTCTACAATTCCTCTTGCAAACATAAGTGGTTTCACCAACAGCTGGAACCATGAGAATGAACCACACATGATGGAGGAACATCCACTGCAATATGATTTGGTCTTCTCTCGATCACACCACGAGACTATTTTCGGAATACAAACTTTAACTTAGGGAAAATGATGCCCATTGTATAATCAGACCAAAGCAATGAAGCACCAAGTGTTGGCCAGTAAATAGTACAGTACTACTTTTCTGCAGTCCATGAAGTGACTATCCAATCTTTGTGTCTATTTTCAAATGGCACTGCATGCAGTGACTATACTATTCTCTTGTGCAGTTCAACCAAAATTGCGGACACTTTGTTTGTTTGCCAAATAGCAACGGGCAGACATCTTTGTCTGCACAAATATCAAGCAACTAGTAAACATATACCACACCATGTTCGTAGTGATGGAAGAGGTGAAATCGATACAACCGAAATTGAGCATCCAATCATTGAATCCTGTCATGCACCTCCAATGTAGGTCCACCCTGCCAATAAATTCACATGCAAACCACTAGTATTACTATCTAATGACAGTACAAAAAGAGTAGCAAGATAGTAGCAAACCATGTACCTTCGTAATGAACAGCTCATAGTGCCACCAATTGGATATAAAGGTTTGGAAAAAAACATGCTCCTAATGTTGAACCAGTTGGACTTTTTGTGCAGCTTCACTAAAATCGAGCATCCCTGTTTGCATAGATATTGAAAGTGTGATTACTATAAAAGTGGCAATAGTTAAAGCATAGAATCACAAATATAAGCATTCCAATTTCTTAATGGGAAAAGGTAGCAAGACTGCTTCTAACCACCTGTTTGAAGGAATAAATGAAGCAACATCGGCTGATGTTAGGAAGGCATACATAGTTTTTTCTTCTGAAAAACTGAGCCATTCCTGACCTTTCCTCTTCTTTTAAGCAAATTTTTTGCAGTTCTACTAAAATAAAATGCCATCACCACCTTGACAATTTAGTTACACTGTACAAAAGGAAATGACTTAACATTACATCATGATGTCGGGTATGTAGTAGACAGGCATTAGAGACAAACATACATACCTCCTCCGATAACATAATGAACATTAATTTTAACAAAGATGTGACTAGCTTTACCGGGATAATTTGAGTGAACTCTACACCCTCTGTTCCTTAATATAAGACGTTTTTGCGGTTCAATTTAAAGTACCCAAATGTCTAGTATTTAGAAAAATAGGTAGTAGTTTTCTAGAGGACATATCTGGGAAAGCTTGCCACACTTTATTTATGTCCATACGCTAATGCAACACCATTCGAATACTACAAATATACACTAATCCAGTGGCTAGTGCAACAGTAGAGTAGTTAGTTTATTACAGGGTACAGTACAATGGTTTTACTGAACAGATTTCAATAAACTCTAGCACTGGAAGGTTTCTATAAGAATTACCAATACAAAATGTAAAGGTAACAAGTTTCAGCATTGGTATACTAGCTGTGCATGAGCATTAAACTAAATACAAAAGTCTGAAGGTAACTAGCATTATTAACTAATGACAGTATCAAAAAATTGCAAACCATGTACCTCCAAGGTAAATATCATTTTGAACTTGGGGGGACCTTAAAAATTGCTATCCCAATCCTGATAATCGATCAAACATAAAAACTTGATCTTTCCTCTTGATAATCAACAGAACAGCCGGAGGAGGAGGTGCCCACTCTTGACCTTCCCTCTTGTCTTCATAATTGTTTGTGCAGTTTAACCAAAATAAAATGACATCAGTGCCTTGGCATTTTGGTGACACTGTACAAAAAAATTAACTTATCTCATGAAAGTGAGGTATGAAATCTATAAGCATTAACAGTGCAAAAATCTGAAGATAGTAACAAGTTTCTTCGTTGGTATACTGGCTGTGCAACAACATTAGATTGCCTTAGCTGAAAAATCTTTAATACATCCACAATCAACAGCTAACCCTGAAATGATCCAGTGATATTAAATGGCACAGCTTAAATTTATTCGACTGAGAGCGGCATTAGTTAAATGTGGCATCACTTTAGAAGTAACATTGCTTGACTTGACTGCTGGCGTCATACTAACAGCAAAAAAAGTGGCAATATGAGCATGGGAGGCCCATTCGGACAGTGGGCGCACCAGTACAATGTACCTCCATGGACGCAGAGTGGTGAGGGAGGTATCGTTGCCCAGAGCAACAAATATCTAGGCAGCATATGTGGATTATGTCCCATTTTTGTTCTCTTTAGCCACCTTTTTCCTATGTGAGGACAACAAACTGATCGACCTGGTCATTCTCTATTATGTTGTCATGCCTTTCTACCCTTCTTCAACCAAGAGACACGAGACTCGTTCCTTAGCTACTGATTTTCCCCTTTTCAACCTAGATGCGGGTTCGATGCCTACTCTCTTGGACAGTACAGTCTCCCTTCCTTTCCTTATTCAACCCAGACATGCATTAGTCTGCATGAAGTAGGGTTTCCTTTAATAGTGAAAATTATGGTTTTCGTCTACGTGGCCAGCAGAGAAGAGGACAGCAAATTGGGAAGATGATGCAGTGGAAAAAGATCCACATGCAACGACGTGGCAGATGGGGCAATAGAACAAGGGTATGGTTCGAAAAGAGGTAGCATACCTGTGGGTCGGCGGGAAGTGGCTTCACTCGTGGTTGTCATCCTCCGCACACACTACGACAGCGATCCCGCGCGGGTGCTAGGTCTGAGAGGACGGCCTTGTCGTCGGTGCGTGACCTCGCTCGCTGATGACGAGTGTGTCAACGCTGCACATCCTTTTCTTCCTCGACGAATCTGTGACCACCAGTGAGGAGGGAGAGAGGGGCCGTCTTTTTTAGATCTGGAGAGATGGTGGTAGTGTGAGAAGCAAGTGGGCAACCCTTGGCAAGAAAGCACTGAAGCTCCAGCCTACATATCTTCTTTATACTACTAGTACTGGAGGTGGAGTTGTGGTAGAGTAGTTTATATTTTCTCTGCGTATAGTACCAGTTAGTCGTGCTTCAAAACTGAACGGCGCGCCATTAAAAAATAAAGGCCGATAACTAATGCGGCACCTCGGGCCAACGCGGCGAGATCGCATTTTGCACGAGAAATTACACACCATGTCTCGTTGACATGTGGTCTCGTTCCACATATCAGTGAGACGACGGCGAGTAGTAGGACTATTTCCGAACCTACGTGTAGGCCGGGGCGCCCCTTCGTGAACCGTGGCAAACTGGCAACCGTCCATCGACTCTTCGCCTTTCCCTCTCGATTTGGAACTGCTATCGCACGCTCTTCCTCTCCCTCCTCCATTTTCCTTCATCCCTTCACCCTTTCTTCTGCCATTGTTTGATCATCTTCTCCATGGATGGAACAGGACGGAAACGACCCCGTTATTCTTGCCCCCATCTGAAAGATGACGTGGTGGAGGAACTCATTGATCGGTGCGACGTCATCACCTCGGCTAGCATGGCAGGTTTGTTCAAGCCCATTCTCGACTCAACTAATAACATCATTACAAGGAACCCAAGAGTCAAGGAGCGGTTTGATCTCCCCAATCTTCTTCGCCATGACCCTGATGACTGGCGCCGTCACGACGGAGGCCTCGCCCTGTGCAAGTTGATGCCGCTTGATAATGATACGTATGATGTTAAGATGCCATCGCTTGAGGGCAAGGCTTGGGCAGGCGCAAATGGAGATTGGGTTGTTTACATTGGGTCCAACTGCGAGTGGGAACTTGTGAATGTGTACACTCGTGACCGGGTTCCACTTCCAAAAATCTCAGCAGACTGCCCAGAGGTTGAGCACACCGGTATTGTACGCACGTTCAAATACAATCATGGTGACTGTCTTCTAGGAAGATAGCAATTTCTCGAGTCCCCAACCACTCTTGGAATTACAACAACTATGAAGTTGTTTCTATCTTCGACAAGCTTGTTGCCGTCGTCAGTGGTTTGACTGGATGGATATTGCTCAAAAATCAGTTTCTGTACACGGATGAGTACTGTGATGCAATTCAATACGAGGACCTTGTGTTTGCTGCCACCACTCGTGGCACTGTTTTTGCATGGCATCCTCGTTGTTTCGGTACGTTTGTCTTCCACTGTAATTATAATTGTTTCATCCACATGCATGCGGGTTAGCAAGGCTGGTCATAGTGGGGAGTAACTTAGACTAGTAACATGCATATGTTACTAGTTTATGTTACTACCTCTATAGTGCATAGTATCTTAGATTAGTAGCATAGGCGGTCTCATTTATTGCCATGCATGACACATAGTAGCATCACATTTATTATGTTACGGTATCTACCTTTGTTACTATAACCATCTCTCTCTTCCTTAATTGCTTGCCACATAAGCATGTTTGCGAGTCCCAAGTGCATGATACTACTTATGTTACCCCCACTATGGCCAGCCTTACTAATTAACCTTCTTCTTGTGTTTCCAAGGTCCTGTGAACATTCCACCACCTATACTTGAAGAGTTTTATAACCAAGGGGGAGATGATGATGGTGATGATCACAAGCATGAGGACGAGCAGTGCCCATATACTATTTGGCGCCTGGCAACTAATTCCGATGGATCACCTCTTCTCGTGTGTATACATCCCACTAATGATGTTACTGCTAAGGAAGCAGGTGTAGTCTCCCATGGTCGCACTCTCTGGACCTATTCCAACACCCGTTGCATGGTATTCGGGATGGATACAAGTGTGCTAGTGCCAACTCCTTCTCCCTGGTACATAATTGATAGTCTTGGAGAAAACTCGCTCTTCCTTGGACAAAACTATCCAATGATGGTGAAAGGCGATCCAACTACTGTTGACACAACGTTACTACCATTTATCAGAAGCAATTGTGTCTATACCTCGGACATTTGGGTGGTTCCCTACCCTGGTACTGATATAGTAGGTCGCTTCAGCCTGGATGATTAGTCCTGCATTGGTCTCCAGATCGATAATGGATGGCCCGTCCCAGAGAATCACTTGTGGTTCAAAGCAAGCATTTCCAACGCCGAGAAATGGTTGAGTTGAAGTTCATTTCATTTCTTGTTATTTGTTGTGTGGTGAAAACTTTAGTATTTATAATGTATCCTCATTGTCGATGTGGGTTGATAACCTGTTGTATGTAATAAAATGATATGCCTGTGATAAACTTGCTAAATTTATGAATGGCTTTCGAGTTGCTTCTGTGAGTGAGTGGTGAGATGAGGCAAAAAATATATTTTCCGAATACATAATTGTACGTGCATTGCAACAGGTTATCGGATGAGGCCAATCAACAATAGTAGTACACTATTTGTACTAGCTTCACATGCTTTGCACGTCGTGCGGGTGTTTTTACTGTAGCCATACTGTACTACGTAACCAGCACCTCGAATCCTCGATACTAGTAGAACTATATAGTAGTACTAACTAGTAGGAGTAGTAGGGTGGCATGGGCCAGAACAAGCATTCACGTCCAGGAGTACGGCACACGCCACCAGCACGACTTCCATCTGACATCATATTTCTTGGAGTCAGTGCTAGAGCAATCTCTTCAACCTCATCGTTTCTCTAACTCAGCCATCGCGTGGCGGGCGAGGTGGGGGTTTGCAGATAGTCGGTTTCCTTAATTGCGGTCCCACTTGTAAGGGCAACTGCAATGCACGACCCCAAACGGACCTCCGTTTTGCACGAACTCCAACGATAATTTTGACTAGAAAAGCAAGACCAAAGAAAACAAGAACCACAAGAATACATTTTACTACTCCTGTAAGTTGGATTAGTGCCTTCTCGATGCATTCATTATTGATCTGCGGAGGCTCGATCTTGCGTGCTTCTTTCTTCTTCGAGTGTAAAGAAGTAAACATTGCTTCCTCGCATCTAGTCTCATGTCTAGCCTCTATTCTAGTACTCCCTTCGGTCTGTTTTTATCTGCGTCTAAGCAGCAACACGCATACCAAGTAGGAGTATCAACAAGTGCACAAATCTCATCTATAGCCTCTGTGCTAGCTAAAAGTGATAGAACATCTACTAAACTGCGCTCGATGAATATATGGATGTACTCTTCTTCCCAATACAAAAGCTTGCATCCATTCTACTCCCTCCGTTGCACAATACATGCCTTTTATTTGGCAAAATATATATGTATCTAGACATGTTTTAGTATATAGGCACATCCATTTTTGGACAAATGGAAGTCAAGTATTTTGGAACGGAGGGAGTACACAATAAAATTTTTAAGTTAGCACAACTAGTCTAATCCGAGAGCACAACCGAAGATTTGGTCGGGTTCTTCCTCCTTTTGCCGACACGTGGGACATCCAGCATCCAAATCGTGTCATGAAAGAAAATAGAGTGGTAGTTGATAAGTTGAAGCCACGAGATGTACATCTTGGGTTAAACTGTAAATAGAATCTTACTACTCTTGAGTAACTCCAAAAGCGGCCACCAAAGATCTTTCTTGGATTTGTTTTTCGTCACCAGCACGTCGAGGTGAAAGATGTGCAGGTTCAGTGGGTCCGCTTGCATTTTCACTGACATGTGGGACCGCATGTGAGCAAACAGACGATGGGCTCCGGCGTCCGCTGGCTGGCTGAGAAGAGAGATAGAGGAGTGCTGAGCATGGACTGCAGGAAATTAGTTCTACGTACTGTACCTCGATATAGGCTCGATATAGTGGGGTGGCATGGGCCATAACTAGCATTCACGTCTAGCACTACGGCACACGCCACCCACACGAGTCCCATCCGACACCAATTTTCTTGGAGTCCGTGCTATAACCATCTCTTCTCCCTCCTGTTTTCTTAGCCATCGCGCGGTGGGCGGGGTGGGGTTTTTTCGATAGTCGGTTTGCTCAAATACGGTCCCACTTGTAAGTGAAAATGCAAAACCGCACACATTCCCGCTTGAGCGGTGTGCCGGACCAACCGTGTGGGGGTGCGACATGAACACAACAGGCTTTTCCTTTTGAACTCGTAACTTGTAAAATTTGGTTCTGCTCCATGGCGCAATCGATAGATAGAAAATAACAATTTTGCCTAGAGTAATGAGAAGTTTGGTTCTGGCACCGTTCATGCATGGAGTACGTACGAAAATTATGAAGTTGATGCGAAAGGTAAGATAATTACTGTAGTATCATATACTACTACATGGATTTCACGGAAAGATAAAAATACATACAGATCCATCAACGACATCCTCACGCCCTAGTGCGCTGGGTCACCAACCGACGTGTGAGGAGCAGCGGCGTTGGAACTTGTCAAGGAAACGGACGAGGACCTCATCGAACAAGGAGACGAAGCTGTCGTCCAAGCGGCCTCTCACCCTGCCGGCCTCAAGAAATACTACCTGGAGACGTTCCTCGTTGCGGGGCCGTAGGCCGGCGTCGTGGACCATCTGGCACAGCCGGCTGATGCTCGCGCTCATCGCCTCCATGGGTCTAGCTTAGCTTCTACTAGTCAACTGATCTTGCAATTCGAGTGATCACTCTTGCCTTTGATTAGCGTGCGTAGGTGCCTAGGATTTCGTACTACTCCTCGGCCCTCTACTGCACCTGCCTTTGGCTGTATGATAGGTGGGCCAGCCACCCCCTGGGCCCACATGTCATTCACCTAAAGGCAGTTGCCGTAAGTCAATGAAGCTGCGCCCCCTCCGTGCCAGTGCAGTATAGTCATCTCACCTGACCTCTAGTTGGGGCCAAACGCGAGAAGTTTGATGTTTACTGGTTTATTGGTCCCCTTTCCATTTTGCACCAAGTTTTGACCTTTGATTTAACTAATAAAATGTTAATGCATGTAAACAAAAATGTTGTGTAAGTCACATTACGAAAACCAAATAATCCCAAAACACTTAGGCACGGTGCATAAACTCCCTCCTTGTTTCTTATTTCGTGACATATCAGCCAATGAGAGATGTGGGCCATGCATGCTTTCAATGACTTGAGACTACCAAACATGACATGTAGTGTTTAGTTCATTGCATGTAATCCTATTAAGACTCTAGTTAGCAAGAAAACTGTCGGGGGTTGGGTGCGACATATGCCAAGGGATGGCTTATCATGGTGGGGGCGAGTAGAACGTCGCCGGTGCCTGGAAACGGAATGAGGCGAAGACATGCACGCTGGCAGATCTTACCTAGCTTTAGGGCTCTCTGTGGAGATAACACCCCTACTGCTGCTCTGCGGGGTCTCCGGATGATCACTATGGCAAAGTGAGTACAAGGTTGCTCCTTGAGCTGTTTCCTGGAGGTAGGAGAAGGCAAGGCTAGCTTCCTCCTTCCTATATGATCTGGTCTAGTGCTAAAGAAGCGACCCCCCTTGCATGGGTGCCCTGGGGCCCTTATATAGGCCCTCCCCCAGGGGTACAATAGTAATCCGGCTGGGTGTGGGTCCCAGCCGTCTGCCTCTCAGGTCACCGTCTTCTCCGCCGACTGCAGGGGCCCGCCGACTGGTGGGCCCCGCCGACAGGCCCGGTACGGAGCCGACAGGTCCTGTCCGCCATGGGCGGGTCACGCCGGCTACGGATTACTGTAGCCATGCCTCTAATGACGCTGGCTTGGTCATGAGGTCATGGCAACAGTGCCACCGCCCGACGGACGATCACTGTCGCCATTCCCCGTCTTGTCTGGTTAATGGCGTGTGGGGCCCGTGGGAGGGGCTGGCCGACTCCCGGGGGCCGACTCCCAACGGGTCCGTCTTGTGGTACTCTCGTCGTCTTCTGTACCCCCGCTAACGGGTGGGACCCGCCTTCTCTGGGCCGTACAGGCAGGCCGTCGTGGGCATAGTGCGTCGCCCACGGGGGCTGAGGTCAGGGCTGGCATGGCAACAGTGCCGCGCCGGATGGTGATCTCCAGCGATACGGCGCACTGTAGCCATGCCAACCCTTCGTAAGCGGGGCAGGGATGGGCCACGTGGTGACTGTACCCTATCCCGTCCATCGAGGCGAGTGCAGGAGGTGGTTGGAGTCGCAGGCCGACTCCCCATAGCCGGCTTCTCTGGAAGCCGTCAGTTAGGAGTCGGCTTATCTCGAAGTCGTCCCTGGGATTCAGCCGTGAGGGGTAGTCGGCGGCCTTGCCGCCGACTTCCCGAAGGCGGCTCCTTATCGTGGGGTCTTGAGGGGCGCAGTCCGCCCCGATGTCTTGAAAGGTTCAAGGGCTCGGGTTAGCCTACCCGTGGCCCATTACTCCGACAGTAGTCCCCGAAGCTGGTGAGGCGCCGAGGGTGACATGTCGAGGAGTCTCAACAGTTTCATCCTTCTGGTGGTGGAATCTGGACCATGATCGTCGTCCTCCTCTAGGCCGACTAGCTGGAGCCGGACTCGCAGAAAGCCGTCTTGCCCCTTAAAGAGTTTGAAGGTCGTAGCGGGATCCAGGCAGCGTGCCTGATAAGCTTCCGGGAAGCTGCCCGTTGCGGATCCGTTGCGTGGCGCCATGCGGCAGGGTCAGTCTGCCCACCCACGCACGCGACGAGACAGGGCATCAGGTGGGGCCCGCCACTACTGCGCTTCGGCACGCGAACGGATCTGTTGCGGCCGTGCGGACAGTTGGGATTCCCACGCCGTAACTGCGCGCAGTTACTTCATGTGGTAAATCGTGGGCGGCGTGGGGTCCTAGGCACAGTTAATCCCACGTCCGCCCCATCAGCTTCTTAGCCCACGAGCCTATAAGTAGGCGGGAGGAGGGGGGCGGCGGAGCACGTGCGCCCATTTCCCCTACTCCCTTCGCTCCCTCTTCCTTCTTCTTCCTCTTGCTGCCGCCGCGCTGAAACACGCCACGCCCGTAGCGATGAGCTCTTCCTCCGTCGCCGCACCTCCTGCCGTGCGCTCCGGCATGTGGGACGGCTCCAAGGTGGACGACGACCACATTGAGTTCCTTCGTAAGACGCGTCGCCTCCCCGGTGTGGACCTAGAGCGGGCCCGCGCCGCGCCGGAGAGGGAAGTATCGCCGGCGCCGGAGGAGGGCGAGCGGGTCGTATTCTGCTCGCACCTCATGCGCGGCCTGGGGCTGCCGGCGAGCGGTTTCTTCCGCTCCTTCTTGGAGTTTCACGGGCTCTAGCCGCACCACCTTACCCCGAACACGGTGGTGCTGCTGGCTGCCTTCGCCACCTTGTGCGAAGGCTTCCTCGGTGTTCTCCCCACCATCGAGCTATGGGGGGAGTTCTTTCAGTCCAAGCTCGGCACGCACGTCGCCGGTGTGCCGGCCCAGTGTGGTTCCTTCATCGCGATGCGGAGATCGGTGGCCGACAACCCGTTTCCCACCATCCCGCTGATTAAGTCGGTGAAGATGTGGCAACGGTCTTATTTTTATGTGAAGAACGTCGCCCCAGACGGCGACTGGGTCAATCTGCCGCCTTACGAAGCCGGCGCACCGGGTGGGAGGCTCCCCAGCTGGTCCCACCGGGTCAAGACGATGACTCCCGCTGGCGCCGCCGCCGTCGCGCGACTCTGAGTACTGACGCAGTCGGAGGGTCTGACCGGGGCCGACCTGCTGCCGCCTTCGTGGCGCGTCGAGTCCTCCCGCTCCAAGGCCGACCTCATCTGATCTGTCAGATGAGCGGCCACCGGGACCCGAGTCGGCTGTGCTCCAAGGACATGCCCCATGCGGAGGTGGCGGACACAGTGAATTATATCGTGAACTGCAATCTCGCGGCGGATTGGCGGTTCGGCAAGGAGCCGTAATCGTGCGCCAAGCCCCCGCCTACTGTAAGTCGTCTCTCTTCTTGTCCTGTCTTCTTTTGCAGCCGAATCCAACTTCTGATCTTTTTGGTTTTTCTTGAGCCAGAACCCCCTCATCCAGCCTTCAGCCGGCACCGCGGGCCTGGCCTGTCAGTTCGTCCCCGACCGAGCGGAGAGTGACGTCGACGACCCTGACTTGGGGGCCGCGGCGATGGAGGCCGACGCCGAAGGAGGAGGAGGAGGAGGGGGAATCTTGTCCAAATCTTTTACATGCCTTCCTCGCTTCAGGGCTCCCCTTACCTTTGTGAGGGTCGCTGCCACCTCCGTCATGGGGTCGGCAGAAATGTCCGCCACTACTCGGCGGATTGACCCCGCCGCCGACCTCCGGGAGGTGACGGAGCAGAACGCGCGGGAGAAGCGCGACAAGGACGAAGCCGCCCGCCTGGAGAAGGCGAAAGCCGAGAAGGTGGCAGCCTCCGCCCAGAGGAAGCTGGATGAGGCCGAAGCCACCGTTGCGGCAAGGCAGCGAGCTGAGGAGGCCGCGCACCGCCAATCGGCGTTGCTCGTCATCCCGCTGAACTCCGCGCTGCCATCCCCGGAGTTCACGGGGCAGACTAGGAAAGCCGGCGGCGAGAACCCCGTCATGGAGAGGGAAAGCGGCGAGGCCTCCATGTCGGACACGGCCGTGCCGCCACCGCCGCCTCCGCCGCCGTCTGGGAGTGCGCAAGGTAAACAGCCGGCAGGCCCGCCGGTGCCGGCGACTGAGGACGAGTCCTTGGCGAAGCTGCTCCTTCAAGTCGCCTCGCCAGCGCGCCACCACCTTGAGAAGGCAATTTCGGTGCCACGCCCCTTGGAGACCGGCACCGCCAGCTCGGCCTCCCAGACGCCGAGGCGACGAGTGCCACGCCCGTTGGGTGGGTGCGAGGAGGCGGCACAGGCCCGCTGAACCAGGCGCTTCTGGACGTTCAGGCGAAACTGCGAGCCGAGGGCGACGCCATCCAGAACTGCACCAAGGCGCATCTGGCGTCGCGAGCAGCCGTCCGGGTATGCTTTCATTTTTGGCTTTGTTTTTCCTTGTTCTTCTCTATGGGGGCGCGCCAGCGCACCCACTGGGTGTAGTCCCTGAGTTTCGGGCCGGCTGCTGAGCAGACTGCTCGGAACTCCTTCTAGCGAGTTCCAATACTTATTTTTGTCTAAAAATTCTTATCACAGGAGTATCACAACCTCCACGTCACTGCCTTCAACCGAAATGTTGAGGAGTTGGGCAAGCGGATTGCCGACTTGTCGGAGAGCCGGTGTGACTCCTCCTTCTTCTTCGCGGGGGCGCGCTGGCGCACCCTTGGGCTATAGTCCCCGAGATTCGGGCCAACTGCTGAGCAGTCGGGCCAGATCTTCCCGGCGACCTTATTTGTTGACAACTTAACGTCTTTCCTTTTTTATTCTTCAGAGGCCAACGCCACTCTTCAGCAGCAGCTGGGCGAAGCCTACACCGCCTTGCGTGCCAAGGGGGAGGAGTGCATCAAGCTTTCCACGAAGCGCGACCTGCTGGCTGTGCAGCTGGCGGAGCAAAGGGACCTGCTCAAGAAGGCACAGGATGAGGCAGGGAAGAAATAGACTGCTCTCCTGGCCGAGTTTGAAAGCGAGCGCTCCTCCTGGACCGACAAGGAGGCACTGCTGACCTCCGGCTTCCATGAGATTGAGGACATCGTCGACGGTGAGTTTCTTTATTTTCTTTGAGCCGCCGACTATGGGTCGGGCTGACTCCTGATTTTTTGACTTGCTTCTTTTTTGTCTTGGCAGATTTCTTCCCTGGCCACTCGCAGGCGGACACTCAGGCCATCAAGGCCGATCGCGAGGCACGGTGGGCAAATGGCACGGAGATTGCCGCCAACGCTCCCCAGACCCTCGATGAGCAGCTTCTGAGCATCGAGGCTCGTCTGCGACCGACCCATCAGATGCTGCGCCGGCTTCAACATGCCGGCGCCCAGGCGATTGCTGCCCTGTGGCCAGACATGCCGATTCTGCGCACTCCCAGTCGGACTGCCGACTGGCTGGAGGCCGCGGCTGGTCGTCTTGAGGCCTGGAAGGGTTCCTCGGCCCGGGCTGGAACGCGCCAGGCCATGGAATTCGTCAAGGCGTGGTATCCAGGGCTGGACCTAGACCGGTTGGCCGCATTCCGGTCAAAGGCCCAGGCAGAGCTGATAGCTGTGGAAGACGCCCTCGTCACGCGTGCGGCGCCGATCGCCGACTATGCAGATACCAGCATCTTCGTTCCTGATCAGGCTGAAGACGGCGGGGAGGCGCCACCGGAGTGGTTTGGGATGAACCCGGATTACGATGAGGACTCAGTGGAGGTGATCGGTTCCAGCGCCGAGGAGGAAGGTGAGGCGGAGGACGGAGGCGAGACGGGGGCGCCAGAAGACGGAGCGGGCGACCAGCCTCAGCTCGACCGCGCCTCCAGCAACGAACCACGCCCGACCGAGCCGGCTGCCGCCGGAGACGATCAAGCCGAGACTGTCCAGCCGGCCGCCCCGGCGGCTGACACCGTCGTCTCTTCCGACCCTCCGAACCCGTCTGCCGCTTCCTAGGCTGCCGTCTTGCCTTCATTTTATCTGCTTTAGTAGTCTTTGAAGAACTTGTTAATTCGAACAATTCCACCCGCGGGGTGTATTTGAACTTCTGCTTGAAGATTCGGCCAAGGGCCTATGTTATGTAAATATTGATCCGAATTCTATCTTTCCTTGCTCATTGCTCTTTTGTATTTTTCCTTTGCCGCCTTCCATTAGTCGCCGCCTTGCCAGTCGGACAGTCGCTCTGCGGACTGCCACTGGATCAAATGCTTGGCTACTTTGGGAAGGCAAGTACTCGGCCATTTTTTAGAGTCTTTTTAACAAGTTGGATAGAAAGTGGCAAGCCAACTACTCAAGAGTCGGCTTTGCTTAAGAGAGGCTGGAAGCCGGCTTAGGCTATGTTTATGCTTTGAGTCCTTAGCCGTTTTTCATGTGGGCGCCCATTCTTCCTTACTCCTGCCTACCAAACAGTCGCTCTGCGAGCTGCGGCTTCTGACAGGAGACGACTTAAGCACCACACACTACTTTTCCGACTGCAGGAAGCATTCCATAGTGCGAGGCGGCGAGTCCCCGGGCCGACTAGTCGAGCCCGGTGCCAAGCGGCATAACAAAGAGTAGTATACTCGAAGGCATAATTCTTATCATACAGATAACAAAAAGGGCAGTCCCCGAGCTCGTCTCGGGGGGCCTGAAGTCTTGGTACTTTAATACAAAGGGTAGCGTGATACATACTACATCAACTGTAAAATCTTCGGAGAAGATTTGCATTCCATGGGCATTCCGTCTCTTTGCCGGAATCGTCCCTCTTGCGTGTTCGGGGCTTTTGAGCGTCGATCAGGTAGTAGGAGTCGTTGCCCAACACTTTGCTGATAAGGAAGGGGCCTTCCCAAGGCGCCGACAGCTTGTGCTGACCAGCTGTTCGCTGGATCAGTCGGAGCACAAGGTCGCCCTCTTGGAAAGATCTCGGCCTGACCTTCCTGTTGTAGTATCGGCGTAGGCTCTGCTGGTAGATGCTGGACCGGCTGAGTGCCAACAGCCGGCCCTCTTCCAGCAGGTCGACACCGTCTTGACGTGCTTCTTCTGCTTCCTCCTCGGTGTACATGGTGACTCGCGGGGAGTCGAACTCTATGTCCGTCGGGATGACGGCTTCAGCACCGTAGACGAGGAAGAAAGGTGCGAAGCCGGTTGACTTGTTTGGAGTCATGCGCAGACTCCAGAGGACGGCTGGCAACTCGTCAAGCCAACAGCCGGCCGAACGCTCTAGTGGTTCGACCAGCCGAGGTTTGATGCCGGACAGGATGAGGCCGTTTGCTCGCTCTACCTGCCCGTTTGACTGCGGATGGGCAAGGGATGCTAGGTCCAGTCGGATGCCCTGTGTCGCGCAGAAACGGGCCAAGGCACCTTTGGCGAAATTTGTGGCATTGTCGGTGATGATGCTGTGTGGTATGCCGTACCGAGTCATGATGTCGGTGATGAAAGTCGCTGCAGTCGGACCATTCAACTTCTTGATGGGCTTTACTTCTATCCACTTGGTGAACTTGTCCACCATGACAAGTAAGTGAGTTAGGCCGCCTCGTGCTGTTTTGAATGGTCCCACCATATCCAGGCCCCAAACCGCAAAGGGCTAGGCAATGGGGATAGTCTTGAGTGCAGAAGCCGGCTGATGTGGCTTGGAGCGGAACTTCTGGCACCCTTTGCACTTTTGGACCAATTCTTTGGCCTCTTCTAGGGCAGTTGGCCAGAAGAAACCGTGTCGAAAGGCTTTGGTGACGAGTGCTCTTGAAGCCGCATGGTGGCCGCACTCTCCTTGATGGATGTCTTTGAGAATTGCTTGGCCTTGCTCTGGCTGGACGCAACGCTGGTAGACACCAGTGACACTGCGCCTGACCAACTCTCTGTTGACTATGGTGTAAGCTGCCGCTCGGTGTTGTACTTGTCGAGCCAAGATTTCATTAGTTGGCAGCTCTTTGCTCACTAGGAACTTGAGGATGGGCTAGGCCCATGAGGGTGCTGCTATTTCTTCAACTGCCAGTACTGTGACTTGGACGAGGGCGGCTGGGCTGGGAGGCGGCGGGTTGGAGTCCACGGCCGCTTGCTGGATTGATGAAGTCCCCAGGCCGACTGGTGCAGTCCCCGGGCCGAGTTCTGGAGTCTTCGGACTGGTCGCCGCAGTCCCCGGGCCGGGTTCTAAAGTCCCCGGGCCGGCTTCGACTGCGGCGTTCTTGGAGCCATTTGTAAGAATTCTCGTGCTGCCTGCTG
>NC_057807.1:327559015-327571879 GCF_018294505.1 Triticum aestivum | reverse complement strand
GGGGGCACAAAGATGGAGTCTGATTCTGGTGAAGGCTTGACAGATGGCTTGAGGAGGCGCCGAATGGCGACGCCAGATGGTATTGCTTGGCGGGTGGAGCCGATTCGTGTCAGGGCGTCTGCTTGGTCATTGTCATTTCTTGGCACATGAAGGAACTCGCACCCCTCAAAATATCCGCTGAGTTGTTGTACGAGGAAGCGGTAGCTCGCCATGTTTGCATCCTTGGCGTCCCAATCACCAGATGACTGCTGGACCACTAAGTTGGAGTCGCCATAACACAGGATCCGGCGAATGCCAAGTTCTTTGGCAAGCTGGAGCCCGTGAATGAGCGCCTCGTATTCAGCGACATTATTGGAGGCGGCAAAATGGATCTGCAGTGCATATCTGAGTTTGTCGCCTTTGGGGGAAGTGAGGACAACGCCGGCTCCCAAGCCGGTGCGCATCTTGGAGCTTTCAAAATGCATCCGCCAATGGGTGGAGTCGGGCGCTGGCGGCAGGTACTGGATCTCTGCCCAGTCGATGAGGAAGTCGGCCAGTGCTTGCGACTTGATGGCGGTGCGGGGCTGGCAGTAGATGGTGTAGGGAGCCAGCTCAATGCCCCATTTGGCCACTCGGCCAGAAGCATCTCGGCTTCCGATGATCTCGGCTAGTGGGGCTGTGCAAACCACAGTGATTGGATGCTCCTGAAAGTAAGGCTTCAGCTTCTTGGCGGCAAAGTGCACGCCATAGCACATCTTCTGGTAGTGGGGGTAGTCCTGCTTGGAGGTCGACAGTACTTCACTCAGGTAATATACCGGTCTCTGGACAGGTAGCGCCTTGCCTTCCTCCTTGCGTTCAACAACAATGACCGTGCTGACTACCCGGCTGGTGGCGGCAATGTATAGGAGCATGGGCTCTTTAGGAGTCGGGGCCGCCAGCACGGGGGGAGTAGTCAACATTTTCTTCAGCTGGAGAAAAGCTTCGTCCGCCTTGGGGTTCCCCACGAAAAAGGTCATCTTCTTCATGAGCTGGTATAAAGGGAGAGCCTTCCCGCCCAGCCGACTAATGAATCGGCTGATGGACGCCAAGCACTCGGTGAACTTTTGCACATCTAGCAGTCGGCTGGGTACCTCCATCCTCTCGATGGCCTTGATCTTTATAGGGTTGCACTCTATGCCGCGTTCAGAGACCAGGAAGCCAAGGAGTTGGCCAGCTGGTACTCCGAAGACGCACTTCTCAGGGTTGAGCTTGATTTGGAATCGGTGTAGGTTCTCAAAGGTTTCCTTGAGGTCTTCCAGCAATGTTCCACGCTTTTCCGTCTTCACCACCACATCGTCCACGTAGACGTGGGTGTTTCTGCCGAGTTGCTTCAGGAGGCACTTCTGCATGCAACGCTGAAAGGTGGCGCCAATATTCCTCAAGCCGAACGTCAGGGTCAGGTAGTAGAAGGCTCCAAATGGCGTGATGAAGGTGGTCTTCAGTCTATCAGCCGGGTCCAGCTTGATCTGGTGATATCCTGAATATGCATCTAAGAAGCTGAACACCTCGCATCCGGCTGTGGAGTCTATCACCTGATCAATTCTCGGCAGAGCGAATGGTTCCTTGGGGCAAGCTTTATTGAGGCTTGTGTAGTCGATACACATCCGCCACTGCTTGTTCTTCTTCAGCACCAGGACCGGGTTTGCTAGCCACTCTGGGAAAAATACTTCCATAATGAAGCCGGCTGCCAGGAGTCGGGTTATCTCTTCTCCAACAACTCTTCTCTTCTCTTCTGATAGGCGACGCAAGGGCTGCCTGGTGGGCTTCACATCAGACCGGACATGTAACTTGTGCTCAGCGAATTCCGTTGGTACACCTGGCATGTCTTTAGGGGACCATGCGAAGATGTCTCGATTCTCACGGAGGAAATCGATGAGCTCGCCTTCCTATTTGCTGTCAAGGTTTGCACCTATGACACCGTACCTCTCTGGGTGTTCCGGGTCCAAGGGTATCTTCTTCGTTTCTTTGGCCGGCTTGAACGAACCTTTAGCTTCTGACTCCTTGGGGTTGGGCGACATCTCGGGCTGCTTGCCGGCCATCGCCACAACCTGATCAAGAAGCCGTCTCTCAGCTGCGATCACCAAGGACTCGGCTAGCCGACTGCTTTCGGCCGCGCAAGCGGACGACTTTCTGTAGTCGCCGACTATGGTCAGAATCCCCTTGGAACTCGGCATCTTCATCTTGAGGTAGGCGTAGTGGGGGACCGCCATGAACTTGGCCAAAGCAGGTCGGCCAAGCAACGCATGGTACGGGCTTTCGAGGTCCACCACTTCAAACCAGACTGGCTCTCGGCGGAAATGATCTCTGTCTCCAAAGAGGACGTCTATTAGGATCTTGCCGATTGGTGAGCAGGAAAGGCCAGGAACAATGCCGTGGAACACAGTCCGGCTGCTCTGGAGCTGTCTTTGCTTGATTCCTAACTTCTCCATGGTATCTTTGTACAGGATGTTGATGCTACTGCCTCCGTCTATCAGCACTCACGAGAAGCGAGTGGCCCGCCTATCTGTGGCAAAGGTGGCACCTAAGACCAGGGCGTAGGAGCCCGGACTCGGCATCACCTCTGGGTGATCAGCTCTACTCCAACTGATAGGCTTCTCGGACCAGTGCATGAACTCTGGAGTACTTGATGCTACTGCATTCACCTCTTGCTGCTGCAGCCGCCTACTGCATCGATCGTCGGCCACACTGGTGAACACCACATAGGCTCCGTGCTCTTCTGGGTACTCGTCTTGTACTGCGCCGACTGGCCTAGCAGCCGGCTACTGGGGCGGCGGTGGAGGCGGCGGCCCAGCAGGCAGGGGAGGCAAGAGGCCGTCTTCCTTGGCGATTCTGGTGAGCCAGTGGCATTTTCGGGTGGTGTGGTTCGACGGCTTCGCGCTGCTGTGGAACTTGCAGGGGCCATCTAGAGTCCGCTCATAAGAGAAGGTCGGCAACCAGTTGGACTTGCCGCCTTATTGTCGCTTGGTCGGAGGCTGCCCCTCTGGCTGCTGGTCTTCGACTGTCGCCACTTGCCGGCTGCTGGAAGCCGGCTGTGTGGCTTTGCGCTTGTGATCGTTTTGCTGTTGTCGCCGACTGGCGTCCCCAGCCGGAGTTCTGGGAGCCTGAGGGGCTACTTTGCCGGTCACACTAACTTGAATCTCCGCCTTCATGGAGGAGTCGGCTGTGGCGTACTTGTCTTCTATGATCAGCAGCTCGTTGAGGGTCTCCGGCTCGTCGCTGAGGAGCTTGTGCTTGAGGAGGGTACCTTCTCTGCACCTGGCAGTGAAATACTCGATGGCCTGTACCTCGTGCATGCCCATGCAGGAGTTCCGAAGCTCGGCCCAGCGCGTGAGGTAGTCGCGAGTGGACCCGTCGGGGCCTTGCACACACAAGGAGAGTTGACGAGGCTTGGGAGGTCGCTTGTACGTGCTCGTGAAGTTGTGAACGAAGGCTTCGGTGAAGTCGACCCAGCTGTTGATGCTGCAAGGCTTCAGGCTATTCAACCATGTCCGTGCCGTGCCCTGGAGCATGAGTGGAACATACTTTACGGCAACACGCTTGTTGCCGTTCGCTATGTTGACGACCGTGGAGTAGTCAACCAGCCAGTCTTCCGGCTTCACGGAGCCGGTGTACTTGGGCGTATCTCGGGGGAGCGTGAACCCTTTGGGAAAGGGCTCGTCTCGGATGCGAGGTCCGAAATAGGGCGTACCCAACTCGTCTTCTTCTTCCAGCGCCAGGGATCGGTGGAGTCGGTCGATCCGGTGGCGGGCGTCGTTTTCTCCGACTCCTTCTTGGCGGCCAAGGCGGTCGCCGAGAGTCGGATGCTCAACGGGTGGCGGGGAGACTGGCCTTTCTTTGCGAGGAGGAGGAGGCAGATAGTCGTCCCGCCGTTCCACTGCTCTTGGGCGGCCGTCTTGGTCGCGCTCGATGGTGATGCGAGTCCGGCTGTGGCTGACAGCCGGCTCCTTGTCTTTCCTTCCGCGGACACCGCCAGTTGGTGTCCGAGACGTTGTGCCTTGATCTCGGCAGGGAGGCAGGTCGTCGTTTAGTCGTTGCGGTGCCTCTGTGCGACAGCCGGCTTCATTCTGCGTGGCAGCCGCGTCGAGGAGCTGCTGAACTCGCTCCGTCATCAAGCGGCGCTCTTCACCCTCAAAGTTGCCTAGGTCGTCCGCCGCCGCCTGGGCGGCGCGGATGTTCTCCGCAGGCGTGGTGTACACAGGGCGATTGGCCCCGAACAGTTTGGCGATGGCCACGCCATGCTGCCGGACCGTGCCTAGGCGGCTAGGCCCAGTTGGGTCCGGCGAGCCGCCCACAGCGCGATCCATCTCACGCTGGTAGGCTTCTGACAAGCATCTCATGCTTGCCAGCTTCTTCGCGCCTTCGACGAGCTGAAGGCGGCGCGCCTCCAGCATCACAGCGTCGGCGTCTCCCGGAATAGGTGCGGTCAGGACTTGCAGAGCCGCGTTGAGTGGGTCATGAGCTCCTTCACCGGAATGCTCGCCATGATCAAGGACGAGAACCTCTGTGACGGTGCTTCCGACGCTCTCCGCGCGAGGGAGCGGCTCGTCATAGACCACCATGTTGTTGGGGAACGCGTCGAGTGACGCGGTGTCGGAGTCGACCATCATTGGGTCAGTGGAGCCTATGGACTCCAGGTCCACGACAGGCTCGCCGACGACGTGGAGTTGGTCAAGGAGGCCCGCGAGGAGGCTCTCGGGGCCGCCCGTGCCTGCGTCGGATGCAGGCTCTGGGAGAGGCGAACCTCGCCGACAAGTTCGGTGAGGCAGCTAGCTGCGCAGGCGATCTAGGCGCCATGCAGCGCGTCGGTGCAGACTCCGTCTGGCGTGCCGGGCTGGCTGCGATCGCTAGGGAGAAAAAGGGTTCCCGTCCAGAGCAGGTCTTCGGACGACAGTGCAGCTCGCCCCACGGTGGGCGCCAAAAGTCAGGGGTTGGGTGCGACATATGCCAAGGGATGGCTTATCATGGTGGGGGCGAGTAGAACATCGCCGGTGCCTGGAAACGGAATGAGGCGAAGACATGCACGCCGGTGGATCTTACCCAGCTTCAGGGCTCTCCATGGAGATAACACCCCTACTGTTGCTCTGCGGGGTCTCCGCATGATCACTATGGCAAAGTGAGTACAAGGTTGCTCCTTGAGCTGTTTCCTGGAGGTAGGAGAAGGCAATGCTAGCTCCCTCCTTCCTATATGATCTGGTCTAGTGCTAAAGAAGCGATCCCCCTTGCATGGGTGCCCTGGGGGGCTTATATAGGCCCGCCCCCCAGGGGTACAATAGTGATCTGGCTGGGTGTGGGCCCCAGCCGTCTGCCTCTCAGGTTGCCGTCTTCTTCGCCGACTGCTGGGGCCCACCGACTGGTGGGACCCACCGACAGGCCCAGTACGGAGCCGACAGGTCCTCTTCGCCGCGGGCGGGTCACGCCGGCTACGGATTACTATAGCCATGCCTCTAATGACGCTGGCTTGGTCATGAGGTCATGGCAAAAGTGCCGCAGCCTGACGGACGATCACTGTCGCCATTCCCCGTCTTGTCTGGTTAATGGCATGCGGGGCCCGTGGGAGGGGCTGGCCGACTCCCGGGGGCCGACTCCCAATGGGTCCATCTTGTGGTACTCTCGCCGTCTTCTATACCCGCGCTGACGGGTGGGACCCGCTGTCTCTGGGCCGTACAGGCAGGCCGTCGTGGGCATAGTGCGCCGCCCATGGGGGCTGAGGTCAGGGCGGGCATGGCAAGAGTGCCGCGCCGGATGGTGATATCCAGCGATACGGTGCACTGTAGCCATGCCAACCCTTTGTAAGCGCGGCAGGGATGGGCCACGCGGTGACCGTACCCCGTCCCGTCCATCGTGGCGAGTGTAGGAGGTGGTTGGAGTCGCGGGCCGACTCCCCATAGCCGGCTTCTCTGGAAGCCGTCATTTAGGAGTCGGCTTATCTCGAAGTCGTCCCTGGGATTCGGCCGTGAGGTGTAGTCGGCGGCCTTGCCGCCGACTTCCCGAAGGCGGCTCCTTATCGTGGGGTCTTGAGGGGCGCAGTCCGCCCCGATGTCTTGAAAAGTTCAGGGGCTCAGGTTAGCCTACCCGTGGCCCATTACTCCAACAAAAACATTAAGTTCTCTCGCCGATAGGAATAAAACACCATGTATTTATTTACAGAGGGAGTAGTACATTTTTTGTGACATGCATTACTAGATATTGCTAGTCAAATACTAAAATCCAGATGGACGTGGTAGTACTCCTAAATCCAGACGGTGGCGCTACTAGTACTAGTAGTAGTACTACCAATGTAGTACTCCTAGGAGTACTAGCACTGTACTACCCGTTGGTCAAATTATTACATGCTGCTCCTCACAGTGAAGTGACAAGACCCTGCGCCGGAGATGACACCCGAGTATAGGCGCCGTGTTCGGCATACCATAGTCAGCCTCACCGTCTGCAGTCACTATCATCATGGCTGTAGAGCTAGCCTGCTTACAACTAGCCCTGTTCGACATAATTTCTCGTGCGTAGATGCCCGTGCATTGCACGGAACACCATGATTGGGGGTGGACTGCTCCGACAGCGGCCATCGCGCCAGATTTTTCCACGGCCTTCTAGATGTGGTGGGGAGGAGATAAGGCTGATTGTGAGAGACAAGGAGTTGTTTGTAAATAGGGAACAAGTGCGGGCATCTTTTTGCAAAAATGGAGAAGCTTGGTTTGTATGCGTCAGATCTAGATCCGACGGCTACTGGTGAAAGATGGGAGGCACAACATCATCACCAACTCAGGACCTGTTTGATTCGCAGGATTTTGAAAATGCAGGAATAGGACACGGCAACATTACAAGTTTCAAACTGATATTACAAATGTTAGGAGTAATGCTGCACCTAGGAAGAGGGAATTACTAGGAAGTTCACGTAGGAACTTTCGTTACTTTAGGTGGATGCAACATTATCGTACAAACTAAAATCCACCGCCCTGACAAGTCACTAATGGGCAAATAAGTTTTCGAGTCTCTGGCCACTTGATGTTTCAAAAACAAATTCAGCTTCTGCGGAGACTTTGTCATTTAGGCTTAGACACTTGCGGTGATCAGCACGCCATTCATTGTTGTGCCAGAGAACGCCAAACATCATTACCTTGAGCACACTTGCCTCCAGAACAAAGAACCTGGCCAATTTAATCTCAGATGTGCTCTCTCGGTAGTCGATCAAATCAATTTCTGTAAGATGGAGATCAAGGCATTCGATGAGATTGTTATAGTGCAGCACATTTTTCACTTTCGGGTCTTTTTTTATCTGCAAAAGAAGAGAACATATTAGAGCAGCTGGCTGCATAAGATTGTCGTGTCATCAAGAGGTACCAATATCATTCGCTCATACGATAGGGTTGACTGGCTAGTGATATTTTTTCACTCTCTCTCTCTCCCTCTCTCTCTCTCTGTTTCTGTTTCCTCTCATTTAACTAGGAGCACATGAAGAGCTTGGGCATTTGTTGCCTTCCACTATGTGGCCAATGCCATATTCCGCAAAAGTATGCCACATAATACGCATCGATGTCAAATCAAAAGATTTTGGCACCGCTCTCGTGATGTGAGAGAGTTGGCACCGCTGTGCACACAGACCCACATGTATAAACAAATCAATCAAACCAACTACACCAGCCTCTCACTCTCCCAAACAAGTGTTTTTTTATTGCCTCAGTCCTCTCTCTCTCCCACGCAGTGTTTTTTCATTGTGTGAGTTAATTTGGCACTGGAGCAAAGTAGGTGCTCCAGATTGGGGCACCAGGTGAGCAATGGAGGGGCATCGATGCCAAATGCATCACAAGTGAATTTGGCACATGTTTTGACCTACATACCCCACTTTTGTACTCCCTCCGTCCCAAAATTCTTGTCTTAAATTTGTCTAAATACGGATGTATCTAGTTACATTTTAGTGTTAGATACATCCGTATCTAAACAAATGCAAGACAAGAATTTTGGGACGGAGGGAATACTACCTCGTATTTAGTATAAAATTTTGACCATAAATTTACCTAAGAAAATGCCAATGCATGTCACTAAAAGTTACACCATTTGAAATTATGTTCAAATACGATTCCAACGATATAGTTCTTAGTGACATGCATTAACATTTTGTCAGTTAAATCTATGGTCAAATTTTGATACTACAAAATTGGAAGAGTAAACCAGGACGGAGGTAGTACTTGCCCTTAGGGTAACCATAGAGTTACTGGAGTAGTCTAAGTTACTTTCCACTATGACTAGCCTAGGCTACTATAGTAGTACAACATAAAAATGATGCAGGTGATCACATGAGAAAAAAATACTAAAAACATTTCTTTTGGTGTAGTGCGTAGATGTAGTTTTGAACACTACACTTGTCATCTAATTTAGGAAAATAACAAAAAAATTGAGCTATGTTGTGATTACCGTTTACTAATAGGACAGAAGTTTCACCTCGATGAGTAGCTTCTCCGTGCATGGAAAGCATGTAAGGAATCCAACAACTTGATCCAGATTGGGGCTGATAGATTTTAGTGCTAAGATCTTCACTGTGCGCATGGACTGGGTCAAGCTTGTGGGAATCAATTTTTGGAAGACGGTCGTAAATACATCAAGAAGAAATTTAAAAATGTGAATTTCAAGAAGACGGAGAAGAAGATGAGTGCTGTACCTGAACAATTATGGATCCAATAAAGAGTTTGGAGAATTTGGCAGATGAGTACACCAACACTGTCAATTTCGGCGCGTCAACGACCCTGATCTTTGTTGGACCTTCTAGATCCGAAACAAGCAATCTCTCAAGGAAAGGCACATTCTCAATGACCATAACATGGAACAGCTGGAGTGATCTCTTCCCAATTGATGTCTTGTTGCGGGGCCAGCAAGACACATAAATCCATCGGAGATTTGTCGAGGCGATGTGGAGGCTAATGAACCCGTGGATCTGCTCAAGACGAAGGTACTCGAGTGCAGTACAGTTGCGGAGCAGGTGCTCCATAGCCTTCTTTGAGATGACAACGTCGAAGAGGTCGAGCTGCTTGAGTTGAGGGAGAAGAAGGGCGGGCGCGGCATTAATCTGGGGAAGATAGCGGGAGCTGAAGCTGGTGCGGCGCAGCGTTGGCGTGAGGCGGAGCGCGGACGGCGGCAGAGAGTGACATCGTCCAGCTTCAAAGCTGAGCTCCTCGAGCTGATATAGGGCGGGGGATAAGAACCACTCGTCGAACTTGGGTTGGACCTTGCTGTTGGTACTGAACATGCGGATGTCAAGGCGTTTGGCTGGCCCAGGGTGCGATGAAAGGATCTTGGAGACTGCGGCCATGCGTTTACAATCCCCGTTGCAGAGGCAGCTGTCGATGGTGAGGTTGAGGGGGACGCAGCGCCAAACGGGGCGCCACCGCCGGGAGAGCAGGGCGGTCCGTACGGCAGATTTGGCGGGGAGGAGGCCGATGATGATGAGCAGCATGTCATCGGGGAGGCTGCTGATGAAGTCCAGGCTCGTCGGATGCGGTTTTGGCTCGAGCGGCCTCCACTTGTTGGCTGCCTCGCTGTCCATCTCAACCGGCGGCGACGCTAGTGTACACGTGTGCTGGTGTGTGTTGTGTGCTGGGTGTGCGCGAGTGCGTCCTTCTGTGCATGCCGCCGTGCAGTGGTGAATTGTGCGCAAGTGCATCCTTCGCGCACAAGAAGTTTGTCCTCAATGCGCCCTCAATTTACTAGTGTGCGGGGTGCTACCCCGAGTGGTTTCAACTTTGTTTCCTTCACCGCGTGTCAGATGGGCCTCTAGTTTACTTATTTTCACCCTCTGCCACATGGGCCAGCACACCAAGATAGAGAACACGAGCTTAAAACACACCATGTGGATTGGTTGACCGGTCAACTAAACAATATATAGAGCTATACGCTGACACAGTGAGCATATAATCCGTCGGTATAGAGAGTTCGAGTGAGAGGGGAGGCCCGTGAGAGATAGCAGAGAGAGAGAGAGAGAAAGAGCTACTCCCTCCGTTTGATAATGTAGTTACAACATTTTTTTAAAGTCAAACTTTTGAAACTTTGAACAAGTTTACAACGAAATTACTTATATCGGCAATACCAAAGATAAATGATAGTATGAATTAAATACATGTTGTGATGAATCTAATGATCATTCCAGATGTAAATGTTTTTCTCCACATATACCTAGTCAAATTTTTCTGAGGTTTGACTTTTCAAAACATCCATATGCTTATGGACGTGACAGAGTCCCTGACGAGAGAGAGAGAGAGAGAGAGAGAGAGAGAGTGAAAAAAGTGTGTGTGCGTGTGTGAAAGAGACATGGACAACACACGATAAAAGTGGAGAAAAAGTGTGCGTGTCTTATGCAAACATATCACCCATGCATCTTCGACAACGGAGGCAAGGTGAGGAGATAGTGTGTGGTTGTTTGGAACCGAGAGAGGAAGACCCCTAGCACGTGGCCAAGAGGGGTCTGACAAACAAGGGAGAGAGGTCGAGAGAGACGTACGGAGAAAATGCAGACATGGGGAGGAGAGAGTGTATGTTTGTCATAGAGAGATCCCCTGGAGATCGTGATGGGACTACATGGGTGGGAGATCGAGTGACAAGGTGTGCGCGCGATAGAAGATGCCCCGAGATATATCGAGATAGACGTATGGATGGAAGGAGACAATACGTGTGTTCCTGATGGCTAGTAAGAGATAATCATACTTAGGAGGGGGGGGGGAGTGCTTGTGCCTATGGCCCCGTTTGGATACTCTAACTCAGTTAGAGGTTAGAGTTAGATTCTAACCCTGAACTAACTCTAAGTAAAGAGGTGTTTGGATGGCAGGGTTAGATGGAGCGCCGATACAATGAGGCACCTTCACGGGCGGTGCGGGAGGGAGGGAGGGAGAGGACGAGAAGCTTCGAGGAAGTGGGGAGGGATCTGCCGCAGGGAGAGCGAGAGAAAAAAGTGTTTATTAGTGGTCCCGAGAAGAACTAACCCAAATAAGCACCTCTTAGATGGGTTGGTTTTTTTGGATGGGTTAGATGCATCTAACCTAAACTAACCCTCCTGTTTGGATCTTTTTGGGTTAGTTGACTCCAAACTAACCCAAACTAACTCTAACCCATGGATCCAAACAGAGCCTATGATGGAGTGAGGGATTATGGTACTTAGGGGGGTGCGTGTCACATGGAGAGAGAACAAGGGCGGAGAGTGTTGGATGGGTCTATATGTATAGCGCGAGCGACACATGTGTATGTGTGAAACAGGGAGATATAAGGCCCATTTGGCTTGCGTCATGAGCATCTTTTGCATGGCCTGGGGTTGTGGCTGGATTTCATGCACGTTTGTTTGGTTGCTACCCTGTGAAAAAGAAAGCCCGCCTGGGCTGGGTTCCCTTGCACTTTAATTAGCCTGGCTGAACTCCAGACACTGCAAGTAGCCTAGCCCAAGCGACCGATTTCAAACGCCTGGCCGTGCCTAGTCATGCGGCCACGAGGCTAACAACAACATGGATGGATATTAGCATTAAATAATTGATGCATGGATTGATTGATGGGACGTTGATGCTTTGCCTGGCCGAGGCATGAACCAAACGCTTCAGCACCACACAAGCCTGGCCAGGCAGAAATATTTTACATCTCACATCTAGACCAGGCAGTACCGACCATCAAGGCATGAGGGTCAGGTCACGAACCAAACTGACCAATAAAGTTTGAGAGAGATTGAGGAGCCCCGATAAGCCTGAGTGGTGCGTCAGATAGCTGAGAGGGGGAAAGAGATATTCCATCCGCTCAATAATGCAGGGCATGTAAATTTTTTAGAAGTCAAAGTTTGGAAACTTTGATCAGGTTTACGCAAATGTTATTTATATCTACAATACCAAAGATACATCATACAAAACTACATCTCATGGTGAATCTAATGGTATATGTTTGCCGTACTAGATGTAATTCTTTTTCTCCACGTACATGGTCAAACTTTGTGACGTTTGACTTTTCAATAAATCTATGTGCTATGGACGGAGGTGAGTGCCTCAGTCGAGACAGATCAAGTGCGTGTGAAGGAGAATGAGTAAGTGTGCAAAAAGAGTATGTGTGTGAAAGAGAAAGTGACAACAAACGATAAATTAGGGAGAGAGTGTGTTTTTTTCGTTTCTTATGCGAACATATCACGCATGCATCTCCAAGATGGAAAAGCGAGGCGAGGAGATACACGAAGATAGCTAGTGTGTGATTGTTTGCAACGGAGAGAGACACCCCTGTAGCACATGTCCAATAGAGGTCTGGCCAACAAGGAAAAAAGGTCGAGAGGGACACATGGATGGCATGGACGCATGGGGAGGGAGAGAGGGTGTGTTTGTGATAGAGAGATCCCCTCGAGATCGTGAGGGGACTATATGGGTGGGAGATCGAGGGAGTGCGTGCGCGATAGAAAGATGCCCCGAGAGAAATCGAGATAGACCATGCACATGTTTGTGATGGAGACTAAGATTAGCTAGTCATATACATATAGGGGGGACTGCGTGTGCCTACAATTGAGTGAGTGACCATCATACTTGGCTAGCTGGGCATGAGATTGTGTGTGTGTGTGCGTGTGAGATGGAGAGAGAATGATGGAGAGAGATAGAGTTTTAGATGGGCCTATCGAGTGCGAGTGAGATATGCATGTGTATGTGTGACCCAGGTGGATGGAGAGTTTGAGAGAGGGGGTGGGGGAAGAGCTCCGAGACGACATAGTGGTGCGTGAGAGAGTTACGGGCAAAGAGCCAAGGAATTTGTGTGCGTACGATGAGTGCACCCAAGATATCTAGCTTGGACTAGCTAGAGTATCATACATAGTGTGCGAGAGAGACCTATAGATGGTGTATATATGAATGCGGA